>NC_058135.1:176843197-176950049 GCF_016433145.1 Gracilinanus agilis | reverse complement strand
CATTTCCACTGGTTTTGTCATGTGTCCTTGATCAAGACCTATTTCCAAATTGTTGGTAGTTGCATTGGTGTGATAGTTTCGAGTCCACATCCTTAATCATGTCCACCCTGACCCATGCATTCAAGCAGTTGTTTTTCTTATATGTTTCCTCTCCTGCAGTTCTCTCCTGCTCCCCTTGGTTTATCCCTTCTGACTTTCTCAGAAGGGTTAGATAAGAGTTTTATGTCCCAATGGATAGTATAGCTACTCTTCCCTCTCCGGGTTGATTACACTGAGAGTAAGGTTTGATTATTACCTCTTAATGTTCTCTTCCTCTCCTTCTTATAATAGTATTTGTCCACTCTCCTTCCCATGCCCTCTTTGTGTGTAATAGAATATCCTATTTTTCTTATTCACTAAAGTTTCTCTTGGTGTCCCCTACTATTCACCCCCTCTTTCCCATCCCCCATGTCATCTTAGATTATTTAGTGTTCCACCCTCACCCTGTGAATTATTCTTCTGATTACTATAATAGTGAATACTGTAATAGTGAATAGAGTTCACTACAGAGAATTATATATAACATTTCTCTACATAGGAATACAGATAATTAGATCTTACTGAGGCCCTTAAAAAGACAAATTTAAAAATTATATGTTTTCTTTCTTTCCCCTCTGTTTCTTATTTACCTTTTCATGTTTCTCTCGATTTTTGTGGTTGGATATCAAACTTTCCATTTAGCCCTGGTCTTTTTTGTGCAAATACTTGGAATTCTTCAATTTTGTTGAATGCCCATACTTTCCCCTGGAAATATATAGTCAATTTTGATGGGTAGTTGATACGTGGTTGCAGGCCTAGCTCTCTTGCCTCTCTGAATATCGTATTCCAAGCCTTGCGATCTTTTAGCGTGGAGGCTGCCAGATCCTGTGTGATCCTGATTGGTGCTCCTTGGTATTTGAATTGTTTCTTTCTGGCTTCTTGTAAGATTTTTTCTTTTGCTTGGAAACTCTTGAATTTGGCAATTATATTTCTGGGTGTTTTCTTTTCTTGATCGAATGTCGCAGGTGTTCTATGAATCCTTTCAATGTCTATATTGCCCTCTTGTTGTAGGACTTCAGGGCAATTTTGCTGAATTATTTCTGTTAGTATGGAGTCCAGGTTTCTATTAATTTCTGGTTTTTCTGGAAGACCAATTATTCTCGAATTGTCTCTTCTAGACCGGTTTTCTTGGTCTGTCACTCTCTCATTGAGATATTTCATGTTTCCTTCTATTTTTTCAGTCTTTTGGCTTTGTTTTATTTGTTCTTGTTGTCTTGAGAGATCATTAGCTTCTAATTGCTCAATTCTAGCCTTTAGGGATTGGTTTTCGGCTATAATCTTTCGGTTTTTGGCTATGATCTTTTGGTTTTCGGCTATAATCTTTTGGTTTTCGGCTATAATCTTCTGGTTTTCCTTTTCGCTCTGGTCATTTCTGGTGTTCAGTTTGCTTATCAGTTCATTTGATTTCTGAGCCTCACTTTCCAATTGCAAGATTCTACCTTTTAAACAGTTATTTTCTTGCCAGATCTCTTCCATTTTCCTCAAAATCTCAGTTTTGAACTCTTCCATAGCTTGTGACCCGTTTTCCTTATTTGAGGAGGGTCCGGATGCTTGTTTGTTCTCCTCCTCTGTTTGCTCGGTTGACTGGATTTTCTCTGTGTAAAAGTTGTCGAGTGTTAAAGACTTTTTTTTCTTGTTGTTAATCTTTCTCTTCTGAACTTCCTGAGTCTGGGTAGCCATCATTAGCCCAGCAGCTTCTCAGCTTTATCCTCGCGCTCAGGGTCTCTCCGTGGTCTTTTGGCTCCTGAGGTCTGAGGTCTGGTTTTTTCCAAGGTCAAGCCCCCTGGTGGACCCCCTTGCTTGATCCTCTGCCGGAAGTTCCTTTACAAGTCTCAGGGCGCTGCTTCCACAGTGGTATACCTGTCTGCACTGGTTCCCCACTCAGGGTTTCAGAGCTTTAGCTAGTGGCTGTGTCTGCCTCCACCCATGCCTCCAACCACGCCTGTGCTCTGAGCCCATGCTCTGCGCCCTGTGCCCGCGCTCAGAGTTTGTGTGCGTTCTTTAGCTTTTTGGGGTCCCAAATCTTGCTGCTCTCAGGAACAGGCCCTGGAGCTGCCAATGATTCGATGGGTGCCCCAGACTTGCTCTATTTCTTTTTAGCTGGCTTCGGCGCTATAGGTGTTGTGTGTGGAGGGGGTGGGGGTGGGGTGGTTGCTCAGCCCGTGAATTAGTGAGAGCTGTTTCACCTTTTTATAGCATGGAAACGTCCCGATTCCACATACCTTCCATGCTGCACCCTGTTGTGGGGTTCCTCCATTCGTCTGGACTTATTTTTATGTCCCCTTGAGGAGTCTTGTGTGTTTCGGTCAGGAGAGGTTAAGAGCTGCTTTTTACTCTGCTGCCATCTTAACCCGGAAACCCCCTCACAACATACTTTTAAGTTTAATCTGCTTAATTAACAGTTTCTTCAACACTTAAGTCTAGATCATCAATAAAATAATAACTCAAACCTTGATTTGTATTGTGTGCCAATTTATGAAGTACAAATATTCACACTGAAAATAATCGACTTGTTAGGCAGTACAAGCTAGCTCCAGGATACCCCTGCTTCTATCTTTTACCTACAGGCAAGCTGATCTCCATTCCTAAATTGCATTCTTCTTCGCCTCTGTCTTTTAAAATCCTTATCTTACCCTCAGACCTTTCCTGATTATGAATATCTCCTCACTAAAATTACCTTGATTTATTTTGTATGCACTTATATATTTTTGTTATATCTTTATAGAAAATAAGCTTCTTGAGGACAGGAACTATTCCATGTTTGTCCTTTTATCTCCATCATACCATAGTGCATGGCATATAATAGTTGCTTAAGGTCGATTAAGGAAACAAAACAATATCGTGGGATCATCAGTAGAAAAGAGGCCTTTATCAGAGATACTTACCATTAAATTTTTTTTCCTAGTTTTTTGCCTTCCTTTTTAATCTTGGCTGCATTGGATTTGTTTGTACAAAAACTTCTTAATTTAATGTGATCAGACTTGTCCATTTAATTTCCATAATAATCTCTTGTGTCATAATTCTTCCCTTATCCATAGATTTAGCAAATAAGATATTACATACTTCCCTAATATGCTTATGATATCTCCCTTTATGTGTAAATCATGTATTCATATTGACCTTATCTTGGTATACATTGTGAGATAATGATTTATAATTAGTTTCTACAAAATTGATTTACAGTTTTCCTACGATTTTTTTTTGTCACGTAGTAAGTTCTTGTTCCAAATACCTGGATCTTTGGGTTTATCAGACACTAAATTATAATGGTCAGTTACTTCTGTGTATCATGTACCTAATCTATTCCACTGGTCCATCACTCTATTTCTTAGCCATTGCCAGATTGTTTTAATGATTATTGCTTTATAATATAGTTTGAGATCTGATACTACTAGGTCACCTTCCTTCACATTTTTTTTTCACTGATTCCCTTGATATTCTTGGCCTTTTGTTCTTCCAGAAGAATGTTTTTTGTTATTTTTTCTAACAACATAAAATAACTTTTTGGTAGTTTGATTGGCATAGCACTGAATAAGTAAATTAATTTAGGTAGAATTGTCTATTTTGGCTCTGCTTACCCACAAGCAATTACTATATCTCTAATTGTTAGGTCTAACTTTATTTGTGTGAAAAGTGTTTTGTAATTGTGTTCTTCAATTTGTCTTAGCAGGTATTTTATACTGTCTACAGTTATTTTAAATGAAATTTCTCTTTTTATCTCTTGCTGCTGAACTTTGTTGGTAATAGATATAGAAATATCAATAATTTATGTGAGTTTATTTTATAGCCTACAATTTTACTGAAGTTGTTAATTATTCCACCTAATTTTTTAGTTGATTCTCTAGGACCCTCTAAGTATGCCATCATATCATTTGGAGAGAGTGATAGTTTAGTTTCCTCATTACCTAATATCTTGTTTTTTTTTCTTCTCTAATTGCTATAACTAGCATTTCCAACATAATACTGAATAATAGTGGTGCTAATAGACATTCAGCTCTTGTCTTATTGGGAACCAGTTTATCCCCATCATATATAATACTTGGTAATGGTTTTATAGAAGTACTACTTAACATTTTAAGGAAAGCTCCATTTGTTTCTATGCTTTCCAGTAAGTGTTGTTATTTTGTCAAAAACCTTTTTCTCCATCAATTGAGATAATCATATGATTTTTTGTTGTTGCTATTGTTGTTTGTTTTTCTTTTTAAAAAAAACACATTTATTCACTTATTTTTTAATATTTTCCATGGTTACATGATTCATATTCTCTCCCTGCCGTCACCTCGTTTTTCTTCTGTATTTCTATTCCCATAGTTCTTTCTCTTGATGTGGATAGCATTCTTTCTCATAAGTCCCTCAGGAATTATCCTGGATCATTGTATTGCTATTAGTAGCAAAGGTATTCTCATTTGATGGTCCCACAATTTTTCAAAACATGTACAGTGTTCTCCTGGTTCTGCTCATTTCACTCTGCATCAGTTCATGGAGGTCTTTCCAATTCACATAGAAATCAAGCAGTTCGTCATTTCTTATTGCACAATAGTATTGCATCACCATCATATACCACAGTTTGTTCAGCCATTCCCTAATCGAGGAATACTCCCTCATTTTCCAACTTTTTGCCACCACAAAGTGTGTGGCTGTGAATATTTTTGTATAGCCATTTTTTATTATCTCTTTAGGATACAAACCTAGGAGTAATATTGCTGAATCAAAGGGTATGCATTCTTTTATTTTGGGCATGATTCCAAATTGACTTCCAGAATGGTTAGATCAATTCACAACTCCACCAGCAGTGTATTAGTGTCCCAATTTTGCCACAATCCCTCCAACATTTATTATTGTCCTTTACTGTCATATTGACCAGTCTGCTAGGTGTGAGGTGGTTCCTCAGAGTTGTTTTGGTTTGCACTTCTCTAATCAGGAGGGATTTAGAAAAAATTTCCATGTGATTATTGATAGTTCTGATTTCTTCATATGAAAACTGCCTATTCATATCCCTTGACTTATTTGTCAGTTGGGGGATGGCTTGATTTCTTGTAAATTTGACTAAGTTCCTTCTATATTTGGGAAATTAGACTTTTATCAGAGAATTTTGTTATAAAGTTTTTCTCCAATTCGTTGCTTCCCTTCTAATTTTGGTTGCATTGGTTTTGTTTGTACAAAACCTTTTTAATTTAATATAATCAAAATTATTCATTTTACATCTTGTAATGTTCTCTATCTCTTTGTTGGTCATAAATTCCTTCCTTACCCATAGAACTGGCAAGTATACTATTCTATGTTCACCTAATTTATTTATGGTTCCACTCCTTATATTTAAGTCATTTACTTATTATTAATTTATTTTGGTATAAGGTGTGAGATGTTGATCCAAACCTAATTTTTCCCATACTGTTTCTAATTTTCCCAACAGATTTTGTCAAATAGTGAGTTCTTGTCCCAAAAGCCGGGATCTCTGGGTTTATCAAACATTAACTTGTTGAGGTCATTTACCCCTAGTCTATTCCATTGATCCACCCTTCTGTCTCTTAGCCAGTACCATGTTGTTTTGATAACTGCTGCTTTATAATACAATTTAAGATCTGGTACTGATAGGCCCCTATCCTTCAGATTTTTTTTAGTTCCCTTAATATTCTTGATCTTTTGTTCTTCCAGATGAACTTTGTTATTTTTTTTCTAATTCTATGAAAAAGGTTTTTGGTAGTTTGATAGGTATGACTCTAAATAAGTAAATTAGTTTAGATAGGATTGTCATTTTTATCAGCTTGTTCTACTCATGAGCAATTTATGTTTCTCCAATTATAGATCTAGTTTTATTTGTGTGAAAAGTGTTTTATAGTTGTGTTCATGTAATTCCTGAGTTTGTCTTAGCAGATAAATTTCCAAATATTAAATTATCTAGAGTGATTTTAAGTGGAGTTACTCTTTCTTGCTGCTGAGTTTTGTTGGAAATATATAGAAATGCTGATGATTTATGTGAGTTTATGTTATATCCTATAACTTTGATAAAGTGATTATTTCCACTAGCTTTTTAGTTGATTTTCTAGGATTCTCTAAGTATACCATCAGACTATCTGCAGATATTGCCTACTTTAATCCCTTCATTTTCTTTTTCTTCTCTAAATGCTACCACTAGCATTTCTAGTATAGTATTAAATAATAGTGGTGATAAGGGGCATCCTTGCTTCACTACTGATCTCATTGGGAAGGCTCCTAACTTGTCCCCATTACAGATTATACTTGCTGATGGTTTTAAATAAATACTGATTTGGGGGAAAGTCCCTTCTATTTCTATACTAGCGTTTTCAGCAGAAATGGGTGTTGAATTTTGTCAAAGGCTTTTTCTGCATCTATTAAAATAATCATGTAATTTCTGTTAGTTTGGTTATTGATATGGTTAATTATGCATATGGTTTTCCTCATATTAAACCATCCCTGCATTCCTCATCTAAATCCCACCTGGTCATAGTGAATAATCCTTATGATAACTTGCTGTAGTCTCTTTGCTAGTATTTTGTTTAAGATTTTTACATCTATGTTCATTAAGGAGATTTATCTGTAGCTTTCTTTCTTTGTTTTTGGTTTTCCTGGCTTGGGAATCAGTACCATATTTGTGTCATGAAAAGAATTTGATAAGACTTCTTCTTTGCTTATTTTGTCAAATGGTTTGTAGAGTATTGGGATTAGTTGTTCTTTAAATGTTTGCTAGAATTCACTTGTGAATCTATCTGGCCCTGGGGATTTTTTTCTTAGGGAGTTCCTTGATGGCTTGTTCAATTTCTATTTCTAAGATGGTATAATTTAAGTATTCTCTTTCTTCTTTTGTTAATCTAGGCAATCTATATTTTTGTAAATATTCATCCATTTCAACTAGATTTTCATGTTTATTGCTATATAATTGGGCAAAATAGTTCTTAATTATTGCCTTAATTTCCTCTTCATTAGAGATGAGATTGCCCTTTTCATTTTTGATACTGTTAATTTGATTGTCTTCTTTCTATTTTTATTAGATTAACCAGAACTTTATCTATTTTGGGGTTTTTTTTAAGTACAAGTTCCTCGTCTTATTTATTAATTCAATAGTTCTTTTACTTTCAATTTAATTAATTTCTTTAATTTTTAGGATTTCCAACTTAGTTTTTATCTGGGGATTTTAATTTGTTCTCTTTCCAATTTTTTAAGTTACAAGCCCAATTCATTGATATCCTCCCTTGGTATTTTGTTAATATAGGCACTCAGGGATCTAAATTTTCCCATGAGTACTACTTTGGATGTATCTCACAGATTTTAATATGTTGTCTCCTCATTGTCATTCTCTTCAGTGAAATCAGTAATTGTTTCTATGATTTGTTCTTTGACCCACCAGTTTTGAATAATTAGATTATTTAGTTTCCAACTAATTTTAAATTTGCCTCTCCATGAACCCCTTATTAATTATAATTTTTATCACATTATGATCTGGAAAAGTTGCATATATTATGTCTGCTTTTCTACATTTGTGATGTTTTTATGCTCTAGTACATGGTTGATTTTTGTATATGTACCATGTGCTGCTGAAAAGAAGATAAGTTCCTTTTTTATCCCTATTCAATTTTCTCCAGATAGAACTCCTAAAATATATGTATATTTAACTCCTAAAAGAGTTAAATATATTTTTACATTATTGAATTTTTAAAAACTTAACAGATATCCCCCTGAGGTAAATCTTAAACACACCTTTTTTTCTTAAAAAGGGTACCTCAGGTCAGCTAAGGATGAGTGGCTGAGTCCGGGGGGTTGTATGAAATTGGCAAAATACAAAGAATAAAATTCAAGAAAAAAAAAGAAAAAATTAACTTGTGAATGAAATGTAACATGTGTAAAAAATGTAGGGAAAATAAACTTAGACCTTTGAACAAAGGTCTAATTAAAGTGAGTTCAGCAGATTGCAATTACCCATTCAGGGCCAGGACTTAAGGAAAATGTCTCTGTCTGATCTGGCTTATCATCAGCTTTTCAGGGAACTGAGCCAAATAAATAACCAGTCTTAGGTGCTTTCTAGGAATCTAAGTCGAGGGGACCCACGTCCTCTAAAGTTTTAGAAAAGACTGTGTCTCCAGGACTCAAACCCCAATTTCCAAGCCCTAAAGTATTGGCATAGAACTGTGCAATTATGCAGATCTTAGTCAGTCAAGTCTCTGACCATGTGCTTTCTTTAGCACTATTAACAGCTCTCATGTTCCCTTTTTGTAGAATCAGACAGAAAGGCATTTAATCACAGTCCTATAGGCTCAGGTATTTGCTGTAGAACCAGAAAAAGGATAAATAATGATTATATATGTACTTCCAGTACAAGATGAGAAAAGGGAAAAATCAATTGCTCTCATTAGAAAAATGTTTTAAAAAATCAAAAAAAAAAATATATATATATATATATACAGCTTACAACTAGAAGGGTTATGTTACCCAAAAATGAGATTTTCATTCTGTGAGTGTAAATGGATCTTACAAATAGCAGATTCACAATGCACATTCAAATAGTGTACCATTATTTCCAATAGCACATTTTAAAACAATAAACAATGTTTAAAATCATTTACTTGTTACAACTTGTAACCCTTGGCTAAGAGTTTCTCAACAAACCCTGTTATTGCTTCCATAGCAAAATCTGATATTTAAAAAAATCTTCTGGTATAATCATCCTCATATAAGAATATACAGGAGCTCCTTGGCTTCCTGTTTTAAAAAATCCTGGGTAGGAAATGCTTCTATCAATTTAAGGCAATAATTTCTCTTATAATAAAATATATAATGGCTTTATCCTTTAAGACAACAATTCTTAAGGATTTAAAGTAAGACCTCTTATAAAATTACAAGGTAATTCTCAAAGCATGGAAACTTTCAAGGTTCTTTACAATTACCAAGACAGAATAAATTTTAAAGAACATGTGCTCTATAAAGCCAGTATACATAAGGCAAGTTACAACATTAAAAATGTGTAGGAAATATAATGGGAGTATTAGAGTAACAAGCTGGTCAAAACCTCTTACCAGTTCTAATAGATTTTTCTCATTATTTGGGAGTTACAATAAAATCATAACATAATTAATCTAGCAGCCACAAACTACATTAACTTAAAATGATTCAGTGCAACAGGAAAATCAACGAAATAAGCAAGATTAATTTACAAAAGTAATTAGCAAAATACAGTAAGATACAGTCTCTTTAAAACAGAAATAAAACTCAATCAGTTCCGAGGTTTAAAAGTTCACCCCTTGTTCAATTTAAGGTTCTTTTGATTGAGTTCTGCTGAGTTTAAGGAGTTTTTTTATAATCAGTCTTTTCTCTCAGTTCAAAGTTCTGAGCAGGTATAGGGTGAATAGGCCATGCGGCCCAATTAAGGGTGAACGCTAGGTCCACGTGGTGTCGGGTCATGGGCTCAGGGCTAGAGAAAAACTTAAAGTTTTGTAGAAAATACCCATGTGTAGAGCTTGTGGGGGGGGGTGCCTAAATTAGGTCTTTAGAGAAACACGTGGAGGTCTAGAATGCAGGCCATTACCAAGGAAGGGTAGTGGAAATATATTACCCAAGCCTAAGGCAGAAGTCTCCAAAAATCAGCAAAAACAGCAGGTCATCGCTGTTGGGGCTCCAGGTTCTGGGACTTAGCAGCACTAGCAGCACCAGCAGCAGGAAAAAGCTGCGCGGAGATCATAGGGACTGGAACGCTGGCAGGCTTGTAGCCAGGAAGCGGTAGGAATGGAGATCAGCGGCAGAGGCACACTGGCTGGGCTCTGGCATTTTAGTTTTAAAGCCAAAAGCCAGAATCGGCTGGCCTGACCTCCCAAGGTGGTTTGGGCTGGACTGGCTGGCTGAGTCCCACCTGAGGCAAAAACGTGCTGTTGCTTTTAGCAAAAGCATGGCAAGGAAAGCCATTTTCCTTTTTAAAAAAAGTGCTCAAAAGAGCTGAGCCAAATGGCCAAAAAGCAGGCATGGCTATCATTTCTGAAAGGCTATCTGGAAAATTGAGAATTTGATTTCCAAACTTCGTAAGGTTGCCAAAATTATTAATTTTAAAAATGATAAAGGCTGAGATAAATATAAAAATTAGTATTTTAATTAAAGCCATGCTGATAGATAAAGTCATTAGACCATGTGCTTATAAGAATTCAAAACTGCCGCCCCAGCCATTATTGTTACCTCTCTTTCTGAGTCTGCTGGCCAAGAGGCCACTCCCTCCTAACCCAGGAGATTTAAACTGTTCTCTGCATGGTGATGTAGGCGTCCCCACGCCCAAAGAACAGGAAACAGAAACCGGTTGGACCACGGGAAATGTAGTTTGATAATTTCCACGTGTCCATAGAAAATACATATATATATACTTAAAGATGGCATCTCCCAAATTTCATTTTTACACTATTAACTCTAATTTTTCTAACATTTCATTCAATTCCCTTACTTCTTTCTTATTTAGTTTTTGGTTTGATTTATCTACTTCTGACAGGAGAAGGTAATCTGGATACTGTACCATTTGGTGCATAAATGTTTAGTATTGATATTACTTCATTGTTTATAGTACCTTTTAGCAAGATATAATTCCTTATCTCTTTTAAATATAATAATTTTTACTTTAGCTTTGGTCTGATAACATGATTGCTATTCCTGCTTTTTTTTTACTTTAGATAATGCATAATAAATTCTGTTTCAGCCTTTTCCCTTTAATCTGTGTGTGTCACCCTGATTCAAATGTTTCTTATAAACAACATATAGTATGATTCTAGTTTTTAATCCACTCTGCTATCTGCTTCTGTTTTATGGGTGAGTTTACTGCATTCACATACACAGTTATGATTACTGTGTATTGCCCTCCATCTTATTTTCCCCTTTTGATCCTGCTCTATTCCCTTTCACTCTGTTCCTCTTCACCAGTGTTTTGCTTTTTATCACCTCCCACCTTCCCCCTCTCTCCAACAACCAAATGGGGATGTGAGCTTCAGGAATGTTATTTATTTGTAACTGGCAAACTGCCAACCAGGGAAAACCAATGTAGTGGGTTCTTATAACTAAGAGGAGACAGGAAGTGCTAACATAATTGTATTTAATGGTAATGACTGAGGGAAGTAGGGAGAGAGGTGTTTCTATGCTAACAGACCAATCTAAAAGTTAACTAGAATAAAGTTTTAACTAACTGAGCTATTCACTACCTAGACTAAGAGGGCTGAAGAGGGTTTCTCACAGTACAAGTTCAGAGATGCTCCAAGCTGGTCACAGGTGTAACAGGAACAAGTTCAAAAGCAGCTAGTTAATCCAAAACAGACTCCAGGGAGTAAGGTAGATTGACCTGTTGTCCACCAAAAGATAACCTAGTCCTATCCTCAACCTAGGTCATGATGTTTCCTTGCAGAATCTCCTTCTCAGTGGTATCCCACACTCCTGGGCAGGTAAAGGCATCCACACCCTCTCTCTTTCCCAGCTTGACCAGAGTCCTCAAGGGCAAACAGTTTTCTTCCCTTCATTCCATTTAGAATGTCCATGGCTGACAGTCAAGGTTTTTCCTCTAGCCTGCTTGCAAAGCCTCCCAAATAAATAAGATAATAATCTTAAACATCTTATTAATTTATCTTACAACAATATTGAATGTCCATTTTCCCCCTGAAAAAATATACTCAGTTTTACTGGATAGGTGACTCTGGGTTGTAAACCTAGATCTTTTGGCTTCCTGAATATCATATTCCATGCCTTCTGATCTTTTAAAGTGGAAGTTGCTAAGTCCTGTGTGATCTTGATTGTAACTCCATGGTATTTGAATGGTTTTTTTTTCTGAATGCTTTCAGTATTTTCTCCTTAATTTGGGGGCTCTTGAAGTTACCTATTCTATTCCTGGAAGATGTCATTTGAGGATTTCTTTTTGGAGGTGATCTGTAGATTCTTTAAATTTCTATTTTATTTTCTTGTTCAAGAATATCTGGGCATTTTTCTTTGATAATTTCTTGTATCTTGATGTTCAGGCTTTTTTTGATCACAGCTTTCAGGTAGTCTAATAATTCTTAAATTTCTCTCCTGGATCTATTTTCCAGGTCATTTGGGTTTTTTTAAATAAACAACTTCATGTTTTCTTCTGGTTTTTTTCATTCTTTTGATTTTGTTTTATTTTTTCTTGATGTTTCATGAAATCATTACTTTCTAGTTGCTCAGTTCTAATTTTTAAGGCCTGATTTTCCTCCATCAGCTTTTGAGTCTCCTTTTTCATTTCTTCTTACATAGCTTTCATTTTTCTTTCCACTTTTCCTCTACCTCTCTTAATTGGTTTTTGAAGTCTTTTTTTAGCTCTTTCAGAATCTGATTCCAGTCAATATTTGTCTTTTGGACTTTGCTTTCATTGTCCCCTTCTATGTCTGTTCTCTGTCTCCATAAAAATTCTTTATAATTAGGGGGTTTTTTTGTCCACTTATTTTTCCTACCTTTTTGTAGGTAAGGTCTCTTCTCTGGGAGGCCAGGGTACCCTCTTAAACTTTAGTCCTTCCTTGTTGCTACCTTAGTTTTATTTCTAGGGTTCCTACCATTTTAGTCCTTCCAATATGGTATGATGGCCTGAGGGCTGGGAACTCTGAGGGCCACCTCCTCCTGCTGATACAATTAACCCTTGAGATGCTGATAGCTAAAATTTTCACCTCAGACTTGTGCATAAGCTTTTGGTCTCACTCTGTCCTTGATCTTGTCAGGCTCACAGTAGATAGCACTATCCTGGGGCTCCACCTTGAACTTTTGGCAAGAGGATCAGGAGGGCCCTCCCCCACTTTGGGTCTACTGACTCCTCCAAACAAGGATATATGTCCTTACCACAGGCCCATACTGGGACTCCTGACTTCACTCTGGGCCCACACAAATTAGGCTGCTTCAGCACAGTGTGCTCTGAGCTAGAATTTTGGACTTCACTACAAGTTTGAAATTTCAAGAAGGTATGGGTTGGTTGGACCTCTATTTGTACAAGCAGGGTCTCAAGGTCTGGATATTGGCTTGGTCTTGGGTTTCGAACCTAGAACAACAAATATGGGGTGGGGATATGTGGCTTGCTCTTGGCTTGCTTGCTATAGTCTATGCTCCCCTCTCACCCCAGGGCCCCAGATGTTCTCTGCCTACCTTTTTAGGTTTTTCTCTTCTTGAAAGTTGTTTCACTCTGTCTCCTTGTTGGTTCTTTCACTCCTGTATTCATTTTGTGGCATTATTTTAAGATTTGTTGGAAAGGATTCTCTTGGTGACTGTGAGCTTCTCTGCTTGGCTCCACCTCCCCAGCAAAATCACAATCATATGATTTTTTTCTGGGTTTGATAGTTTCCTAAAATTGAACCAACCCAGCATTCATGGCAGAAATGCCACCTGTGTATGCTATGGACCTTTGTGACATATTTCTATAATCTCCTTACTTGTACTTTATTTAGAATTTTTGCATCAATATTCATTAGGGAAATTGGATTATAGTTTTCTTTGTTTTCACTCTTCCTAGTTTAGACATCAGCAGTATATATATGTATCATAAAAGAAAGTTGTTTGGTGTTTTCTTCAGCCTTTTTTGTGCCTCCTTTACCAAGCTATTGATTCTCTTTTCATGATTTTCTTGAATCACTTCCATTTCTTTTCTCAATTTTTTCTCTACCTCTCATGTGGTTTTTAAAATCCTTTTTGAATTCTCCCACGAATTCTTTTGAGGCCTTTAACCAATTCACATTTTTCTTTGAAATTTTTCATAGAGCTATTTTATTTCATTGTTTTCTCCTAGATTTGTGTCTTGATTTTTTCTGTCACTAAAGTAACTTTATTTGATCAGGGTTGGGTTTTTTTTTTGTTTGCTAATTTTTCAAGCCTATGTCTTGACATAACTTTTTTAAAGTTAGGCTATACTTCTGAAGTGGAGGGGCCACTGTCCTAAGCCTCAGGACTTTTTTGCTTCTATTTCACATATAGCCCTAGGTTATCTGTATGTTTTCAGTTTTTCCAAAGCAATATGATATAAGGAGAGATGTGCTCACTAATCCCCTGGCCTGTGGTCTGGTCTGTGAGTTGACCAAAAGCATTCTTCAGCACACTAGAACTCTGATCAGAGCATCTGCAACCCTGCCTCTCAAAACTCTAGTGAGCCTCTGTTCTGGTACTGTGACCCAGAACTGCATACAAGCAATGAGACAGGGTCCTGCACCCAGTGCCAGCAAAGTGTCCCCTGTAATCTCCTTCTGATCAGTTGTCCAACTTCCTTATTGTCTATGGGTTATTAGCTCCTAAAGTTGCTGTTGCTGCCACTGATGAATTTCCTCCACGCCTGCCACTGACACCTCAGCATTCCTTGTCATCTCTGAGCTCCAGTTCTGACCACTATTCTAATGATATAAACCTTTCCTGCCAACTTTCTAAATTGCCCTGTGTTAGAAAATTGTTTTGCCCCATCCTTTTGTTGGTTCTGCTGCTCCAGAATTCTATTTAAGGTGGTTTGTTTGTTTTTTTGCTTTTTTATGGAGGTCAATTTAGGAGAGGTCATATGAGTTCCTTTCTCTCAGAAACATCTCTTTAAAAGCCATATATCATGTAAAAGAAAGACAGCATCTGATGAAAAAAAAGATGTTTACAGCTTGAAGTTCAGTAACTCCTGATACAGATGTGGTCTACTACTAGTGATCTCATATTTCTAAGTTCTTTCTCCCATGTTTAACAGAGAGATTTCCTGATGCTAAGCTGGGTTGACGGTGAAACAAAGAACAGTCATGAGCCTCAGAGATATAGTTTAGAAACTAGAAATTATCACTAAAGTAATTCAAGAAGTTGAGACAGTATTAGCTTATATCCTAAGAAAATTGTTTTGGCAGATTTCTTTTATAACCATCACTATTATCGCTTTTTAAGATTTTAATCTTGTATCCCTTTAGATTGTAAATCATTGGCTTTTCACCTCATAATCAGTTTGGGTAACAAACAAAACATCTACTTCTTAGCAAGGAGTTTTGTTCATAGGATCCTATTTGTGTGCATTTAGGTCACTGATTGTTTAATTTAGAGAGAATTACCTTTGACATGAATTAAACTTAAATTAGTTAGATTTTTAAAGCTATTTTCATAACTAATTAATTGTGGTAGATGGTTTTTCCCAAAGCCATCTTTTGGTGTTATTTAGTTACAACAAAGATATAAAATTGGATTCTAGTAATAATGACTAATTCAGAGGCAGATCCTTAGGTTTTAATTGTTACTATGGAAACTACATAAAAATGAATAGCCAGAATGGGTCTTCAATCATAGAATATCCTCATATAATTTCATTTGCTTAAAATATATTTGACATTTAAAAAATACACTAGGAAGCACTTTGCCACATTCTAGTTACTTGTTCTATAAAAGAGAACTAAAATAAAAATGAATAAAGCTTAGATTGCATTTCCTGTCAATTCAGATATAAAAATTATCCTCAAGATGTGCATGAATCATGCAATAAAAGATGCTGATATGGTAATGCATCTTTTTGTAAAGTGAACTGGGATTCAGGATATCTCTGGGTTCTATTACTGGCTTTGCTACTAACTGGCTCTCAAAAAAAGCCATTTTAACTTCTTTTCAAATGAGAGGGTTATAATCTGTATTCACAAAACTTTCTTCTAGCTCTAAAATTTTAATGACAGATTGCATCCACTAACGTTTTACTTCAATATCTCATCATAAGCACAGAGATGCACCTAAATTCTGAAAGGTAGCATACTACCAGTCTAGAAAGGCTTCAAGAACTTGGTTAGGAATATACTATGTCTGTTCTCTGAGAATCAACCTAACTAAACTTAAAGAGGCTCCATCACCAAGTTGACTGTTGAGCAATGAATTTATCAGCCACATCAATTCTCAAAGATCAGTTGCTTTTGCATTGGTGGAGAAAAGCCCCTGCACTAATGAAATATATTTTGTTGTTCAGTTGTTTTTGGTCATATCTAATTCTTTGTGACCCTGTTTGGGGTTTTCTTGGCAAAGATATTGGCATGGTTTGCCATTTCCTTCTTCAGTTAATTTTGCCAATGAGTAACTGAGGTATGAGGGTTACATAGTTTCTGCCCTCAAAGATTTCAGAAACTAATAGGGAAGACAAGAAGCAAACAAATATGTACAAACAATCTATATGCAGGATAGATAGAAAATAATTAACAGAGGAAAGGCACTAGAATAAAAAAGAATTAAGAAAGACTCCCTATAGAAGATAGGATTTTAGGAAAATCATTTTGGTGGCTGAATGGATGATAAATTGGAGTGGGGAGAGATGATCAGCAGACCCATCAGAAATTATTATTTTATTATTATTGCAATAGTCTAGGCCTTAGGTTATGAAGACCTGTATTAAAGTGATGGCAGTGTTGGAGTAGAGAAGGCAACATGTTTGAGAGATTTTGTAACAGTAAAATTAATAGACCTTGGCAATAGCTCGGCTCTCAGGGGTGAGAAATAGTGAGGACTCAAGGATAACACTTAGGTTGTAAGCCTGAGAGACTTGGAGGATGGTGGTGTTCTTTATAGTAATAGGGAAAGGAAGGGAGAGGGAATGTTTAGGGGGAAAGATAAGTTCTGTTTTGGACATGTTGAGATTGAAATATCTATTAGCTATCCAGTTCTAGGTATGTGAAAATCAGTTTAAGAAACAAATATTTGTAGGGGCAGAGCCAAGGTGGTAGAATCAGAAGGAATTCACTTGAGCTCTCCCAAATTCCTATACAAAAAAATTAAAATAGTGCCTTAGAATGAATTGTGAACAGCAAAACCAAAAAAAGAAGGGGGGAGGGGGGACGTGAAACAAACTTTACCTCCCAAGACAACTTATAAGTTTTATAAGAAAGTTCTGTCTCACTGGAGTGAGAATGAAATGCAAGTTAGCATAAGCAAAGCCTGGGCAAGCCAGCAGCAGTCTCTGCACCAACAAGCCAGTGCAGGCCTTGGGAATGACTAAATCAACAGCAGCAGTAACTTCTAGAACTCTTAGCCCATAGACTATAAGATTCCAAGGTACACTTTGCTGGCACTAGGTGTCAGACTTTGTTGCACTGACCATACAGGGAGATCCAGGTCACAGGCCCCTCTAAGGGTGAAAAAGGAGTTTTATGGGTTCAATATATTAAAAGATGGTCACCAGAGGATTGAACTATTATCAATCCTCAATTAAGAATAATCTCAAATCAAAATTGACTTTTATGGAAGTTTATTTACATGAGAAGAGAGAGAGGAAGTAAGGAAATAAGAATCTATCCCACTAATTAATCCAGGTAGATCTTTACCCTCAGCCAAGGGTTAAAGGGCCTGAGTCCTGGAGGTGAATAGAGCAAACTTCATTCACAGAGTCTATAAAAAGAAGTTTCTTATTAGAAGTTCAGGAAGATTCAGTCTTTAAACTCACCACGTGGAACAGACTCGGTCACAAACCAGCAAAGCTCTCTCAGGTCCCCTTCACCAAACCAGAAGACCTCTCACTTACTCAACTCCCTTTTTTAAAGGGGTCATGTATGCATCACTTCCAGTGCCTTCCCCCAGCCTGTGTGTCCAATCACAATAGATGATTCTCATAGACCACGTAGGTGGAGGGTCAGTCAATTCTGATTCGTCACTAACTCCAGCACACGTGGGTTAGGACCTCCCAAGATTGGAGGTGCTCTCATCTTTGGTGATTAAATCTAAAGATGGGCAGTGTAGACTTAATCTAATTATCACACCCCTCAAGTCCAAGATGAGGAGGAAACACTAGTACATAAAGCATGTGGCTGTTCCAGGGCAGAAATAATACCTCAAAGAAAAATGGGAATTGGTGTCAACACTCCCTTTTCCTCCCCAAAAAATCCTAGTTGAACTGAAAAAGGATTTTAAAAATCAAATAAGAGAGGTAGAAGAAAAATTAGGAAAAGAAATGAGAGTGATTTCAGAGAATCGTGAAAAAAGAACTGCTTGATAAAGAAAGCACAAAAAATAGAAGATGTATACAAATTCACTTGAGAAAACAATTCTTTAAAAAGTAAAATTGGCAAAAAGGCAATACAAGAGATCACTGAAGAATATAATTCCTTAAAAATTAGAATCGTAAAATGGATATTAACAATTTCATGAGACAATAAACAAAATTAAAGAATAAAAAAATAGAAGAATATGTGAAATATCTTATTGGAAAAGCAACTAACCAGGAAAATAGATTGGGAAGGGCTTGTAAGGGTTAAAGGGAAAGAGTTTGCCAAAAGTGAGGAGAACAGTTAAATAAAACACTTAGTTTAATATGAAAATGAGGGAAAGCTGGGTAGCTCAGTGGATTGAAAGCCAGGCCTAGAGATGGGAGGTCCTAGATTCAAATCTGGCCTCAGACACTTCCCAGCTGTGTGACCCTGGGCAAGTCACTTGACCCCCATTGCCCACCTTTACCACTCTTCTGCCTTGAAGCCAATACACAGTATTGACTCCAAGATGGAAGGTAAGAGTTTTTAAAAAAGAAAGAAAAAAAGAAAATAAGTGCAGATAGAAAATAGAAAAAGAAGAAAGAGAGATTATTATTCTAATATCCTATGACTATACCTAAATTCTTAATCCTAACTAAAATTTCTAAAAACCTACTCTGTCTTCAAAGGACAGGTTCTTCTTGCCTGGTAATGACCAGGCCTATCTAACCTACACTATCTAAAATTGATTAACTACCTATCTGACTAAATAATCAGATATTCATCACCCATGAACTTCGTAAATCCATTTCTATCCCCAACTGTCAGTAGCCAAACTGCCAGTAGCAGAGACAGATCTCCTCCTCTGTCAAGATCCAGAAACAAAAGCCCCTAACTGCCAACTATTCCTTCCTTAGCTTTCCCCTCATCACCTTGGTAATGGAATCTTCAGCTCTGCCTCACTGACCCCTGTCAGTTCTGCTCTACTTAGAAATCTTGTGCTGCCTCTTAAAGAGACCTAGAAAGAGATTAAGAAAATCTCTTTAACAAGATAATTTAATAATTATTGGGCTATCTAAAAACCATAGTTAAAAAAAAAAGAGCCTAGACCTTATATTTCAGGAAATTATCAAAGAAAATTGCCCTGATATTCATGAATAAGAGAGCAAAATAGAAATTTGATCCAGTCACACCACTGCTGGGTTTGTACCCCAGAGAGATAATAAGGAAAAAATGTGTGTACAAAAATATTTATAGCTGCGCTCTTTGTGGTAGCAAAAAATTGGAAAATGAGGGGAGGCCCTTCAGTTGGAGAATGGCTAAACAAGTTGTGGTATCTGTTAAAAATGGAATACTATTGTGCTGAAAAGAATAATGAACTGGAAGAATTCTATGTGAACTGGAACAACCTCAAGGAATTGAGGCAGAATGAAAGGAGCAGAACCAGGAGAACATTATACCCAGAGATGGGTACATTATGGCACAATTGAACATAGACTTCTCTACAAGCAGCAATGAAATGATCCAGGACAATTCTGAGGGACTTAGGAGAAAGAATGCTATCCACACTCAGAGAAAGAACTGTGGAAGTAGAAACACAGAAGAAAAACAACTACTTGATCACATGGTTTGATGGGGATATGATTAGGGATATAGACTCTTAATGATCACTCTATTGGAAATATTAATAATATGGAAATAGGTCTTGATCAATGATACATATAAAACCCAGTGGAATTGCTCATTGGCTATGGGGGGGGCGGGGAACGGGAGAAGGGAGGGAAAGAACATGAATCATGTAACAATGGGAAAATATTCTTAATTAAACTTTTTTGTAAAAGGAGTATACATAGATAGACAGGGCGTGAGTGTGAATTGACTGATGGGATGATATACAAAATATAAAGGGGTGAGAAAGAGGGATACTAGGAGAAGGGGAGAAGTAGGATAAAGTAAATTATCTCACATAAAAGAGCTTTTATAGTGGAGAGAAACATGTGGAGGGCAATGTTTGAACCTTATTCTCATCAGAATTGATTCAAAAGGAGAATAATATACACACTCAGTTAGGTATAGAAAGAAGTCTGTCTTACCCTTCAGGGAAGGGGATAAGCAAAGGTGGAGAACTGATAGAAAGGAAGATGAATTGGGAGATAGAGGACTCAATAGCCAAACACTTATGACAAGAGCCAGAGTGAAGGGAAGGATGGAGGGAGAAAGAAGGAAAGAGAGACACACATAGTGTGATGGACAGATAGATTGATGTAAATAAGGGAAAACAGGATGAAGTTAATGAAGTAATCATAACTGAATATGAATGGGATGACCTCCCAAAAATAAACTGTATAATAGTAGATTAAAAACCAGAATCTTGAAATATGCTGTTTATAAGAAACATACTTGCAGCAGAAAAACACATGGAATAATGGTAAGAGGTTGTAGAATTTATTATGCTTGAGCTAAAGTAAGAAAAGCAGGGGCAGCAAACATTATCTTAAACAAAGGAAAAATAGCCCAAAAATCTAATCAAAAGTGATATGATTATGAAGGAATATTATTGTTATAAGAAATGACATATAGAAGGATTTCAGAAAAACCTGAAAAGACTTACATGAACTGATGTAAAGTGAAATAAGTAAAATGAGAATATCGAATATGGCAATAATAATAATACAATGATTAATTCTGAATAACAGCTATTCTCAACAATACAAAGATCCAAGATAATTTTGAAGGACTTTAGATGAAAAATATTATCTACCTCCAGAGAAAGAGGTAATGGTGTCTGAATGAATTGAAGTGTAAAGTTTTTTCTTTTTTGTTGTTTCCATGGTTTTTAGGGGGACGGATCTGTGTTTTCTTTTACAACATGATTAATATGGAATGTGTTTTGCATGACTGCCCATGTATAGTACTATATTAAATTGCTTATCTTCTCACATGGGGGGAGAAGAGCAAAAAGGAGGAAAAATTTGGAATTCAAAATTTAAAAAGCAAATGTTAAAATCTGTTTTTACATGTAATTAGAAAAAATAAAATATAAAAATTTTTTTCATGGGATGGTCAAAATTACTTTATCAAAAAATATGAGACATTTTTCAAAGGGAGAAATCCAATCTATTAATTAGGACTATGTGAGAAAATGTTCTAAATCACTTAATTTGAGAAACAAAAATTACAGTAACTTTTTTTATAATTTTTATTTTTTTAAAAAGTTATCTAGTTACATGATTCATGTTCTTAATTTCCCCTTCACCCCTCTGACCTCCTCCCCCCCACCATAGTCGATGTGTATTTCCACTGGTTTTAACATGTGTCATTTATCAAGACTTATTTCCAAATTGTTGATAGTTGCATTGGTGTGATAGTTTCAAAAATACATCCCCAATCATGTCCGCCTCAACCCATGTGTTCAAGCAGTTGCTTTTCTTCTGTGTTTCCTCTCCTGTACTTCCTCTGAATGTGGGTAGCATTCCTTTCCATAAGTCCCTCAGAACTGTTATGGATCATCGCATTGCTGCTAGTACAGAAATCCATTACATTCAATTTTACCACAGTGTATTGGTGTCTGAGTACAATGTTCTTCTGGCTCTGCTCCTTTCACTCTGCATCAATTCCTGGAGGTCTTTCCAGTTCACATGGAATTCCTCCAGTTTATTATTCCTTTGAGCACAATAGTATTCCATCACTAGCATATACCACAATTTGTTCAGCCATTCCCCAATTGAAGGACATACCCTCCTTTTCCAGTTTTTTGCCACCACAAAAAGCACAGCTATAAATATTTTTGTACAAGTTTGTTTATCTATGATCTCTTTGGGGTACAAACCCAACAATGGTATGGCTGGATCAAAGGGCAGGCATTCTTTTATAGTTCCAAATTGCCATCCAGAATGGTTGGATCAGTTCACAACTCCACCAGCAATGCATTAATGTCCCAATTTGGCCACATCCCCTCCAACATTCATTACTCTCCCCTTCTTTCATTTTAGCCAATCTACTAGGTGTGAGGTGATACCTCAGAGTTGTTTTGATTTGCATTTATTAGAGATTTGGAACACTTTCTCATGTGCTTATTGATACTTTTGATTTCTTTACCTGAAAATTGCCTATTCATGTCTCTTGCCCATTTATCAATTGGGAAATGGCTTGATTTTTTATACAATTGATTTAACTCCTTGTATATTTGGGTAATTAGACCACTGTCAGAGTTTTTTGTTATAAAGATTTTATCCCAATTTGTTGTTTCCCTTCTGATTTTGGTTGCATTGTTTTTGTTTGTACAAAAGCTTTTTAATTTAGTTTAATCAAAATCATTTATTTTACATTTTGTAATTTTCTGTAACTCTTGGTTGGTTTTAAAATCTTTCCTTTCCCAGAGATCTGACAAGTATACTATTCTGTGTTCACTTAATTTATTTATATTTCCCCTCTTTATATTCAGGTCATTCACCCATTCTGAATTTATCTTGGTGTAGGGTATGAGATGTTGATCTAAACCTAATCTCTCCCATATTGTTTCCCAATTTTCCCAGCAGTTTTTGTCAAATAGTGGATTTTTGTCCCAAAAGTTGGGCTCTTTGGGTTTATCATACACTGTCTTGCTGGTGTCATTTACCCCAAGTCTATTCTACTGATCATCCCTTCTGTCTCTTAGCCAGTACCATATTGTTTTGATGACCACTGCTTTATAGTATAATTTAATATCTGGTACTGCTAGGCCACCTTCCTTCACATTTTTTTCATTATTTCCCTTGATATTCTTGATCTTTTGTTCTTCCAAATGAACTTTGTTATAGTTTTTTTCTAATTCAGTAAAGAAGTTTTTTGGGAGTTTGATAGGTATGGCAGTAAATAAATAAATTAATTTGGGCAGAATGGTCATTTTTATTATGTTATCTCATCCTACCCATGAGCAATTGATGTTTTTCCAATTGTTTAGATCTAGTTTTAATTGTCTGGAAAATATTTTGTAGTTGTGTTTGTATAATTCCTGTGTTTGTTTTGATAGATATATTCCTAAGTATTTTATATTGTCTAGGGTGATTTTAAATGGTGTTTCTCTTTCTACCTCTTGCTGCTGTGATGTGTTGGAAATATATAGAAATGCTGATGATTTATGTGCATTTATTTTGTATCCTGCAACTTTGCTAAAGTTGTTGATTATTTCTACTAGCTTTTTAGTTGATTCTCTAGGATTTTTTAAGTATACCATCACAGCGTCTGCAAAGAGTGATAGCTTAGTCTCCTCATTGCCTATTTTAATGCCTTCAATTTCTTTTTCTTCTCTAATTGATACTGCTAGTGTTTCTAGTACAAGGTTAAATAATAGAGGTGATAATGGGCATCCTTGTTTCACGACTGATCTTTTTTCAAATTGCCCAGTTCTAGCCTTTAGAGACTGGTTTTCAGCTATAATCTTTTGGTTTTCCTTTTCAATCTGGTCTGTTTAGTTCTTCAAGGCTTCCAGCTGGTCATTTCTGGTCTTCAATTTGCTTATCAATTCATTTGATTTCTGAGTCTCACTTTCCAATTGTGAAATCCTGCCTTTTAAACTCTTATTTTCTTGCCAGATCCTTCCATCTTTGTCATAATCTCAGATTTGAACTCTTTAAGAGCTTGTGACCAGTTTTCATTTTGGGGGGGAAGTTTTGGATATGGTTACTTGTTTGTTCTCCTTTGC
The DNA here is from genome assembly GCF_016433145.1 of Gracilinanus agilis. Lineage (NCBI taxonomy): Eukaryota > Metazoa > Chordata > Mammalia > Didelphimorphia > Didelphidae > Gracilinanus > Gracilinanus agilis. The sequence goes on along the minus strand of NC_058135.1, from coordinate 176,926,382 downwards.
TATTTGCTCTGTTGTCTGGATTTTTTCTGTGTAAAAGTTGTTGAGTGTTAAAGATTTCTTTGTGATCTTTCTCTTCTGGGGTTCTTGTGTCTGGCTTGTCATTGTTAGCCCAGTGCCCTCTTAGCTTTATCCTCACACCCAGGGTCTGTCTGCGCTCTTTAGTCTCCTGAGGTCTCACGTCTAGTTGTTCTCAGGGTCAAGCCTCCTGGTGGTCCCCTTGCTTGTTCCTCTGCCCGGAGCTCCTTTAACAGTCTCAGGGCGCTGCTTCCACAGTCCTGCACCCCTCTGCACTGGGTCCCCTCCCAAGGTCCGTGCCTGCACTCAGGATCCGTGTCTGCAGCTGCATCCACACCTGTGCTCAGGGTCTGTGTTCAAAGTCTGCTTAGCCTCTTGGGGTCTTAAGTCTTGCTGCTCTCTGGAGCAGGCCCAGGTGATCCCAGGTAGCTGCCAAGGACTTAATGGATCCCCCAAACTTGCTTTAACTCTTGTGCGCTGGCTTTGGCCCTGTAGGTGGGGTGGGGTGGGGTTAGGTGGGGGAGGGGGTTGCTCAGCTTGCATTTTAGTGAGAGCTATTTCACCCCCTTATAGCATGGAAATGCCCTGATCCCACATACCTTCAAAGCTGCGCCCTGTTGTGGAGTCCCTTCATTCATCTGGATTTATTTTTATGTCCTTTTGAGTAGTCCTATATGTATAGTTGGGAGAGGTTAAGCAGCTGCTTTTTACTCTGCCACCATCTTAACCCAGAAGCAAAATTACAGTAACTTTAAGGTTCTACCTCATACCTATCAGATTGGCAAAGATGACAAAAAAGGAAAATGATAAATATCAGAGGATCTATGGGTGAATAGGAAATGTAATGTACTGTTGGTTTAGCTGGAAATTGGAATTTGGAATTATACTCAAAATGTAACTAAACTGGGCATACCCTTTGTCTTATTAGTAACCACAGCTAGGTCTGTATACTCCAAAGATCCCCAAAAAGGAAAGGGCTCATATGTACAAAAGATATTTGTAGTAGCTCTTTTTGTAATAGTAAAACAAACAAACAAACCCTGAAGACTAATGCTATACTTGTCAATTGGGAAATGGATAAAAAATTATGGTATAAGAATATAATGAAATATTATACCATAACACCAACAAAAATGGATGGTTTCAGAGAAAACTGGGAAGGCTTCTATGTATGAATGAAGCAGAAACAGAAAAACAATTTATATAACAACAACATTATAAGAAAGACTTGAGAACTCTGATCAATATAGTGACAAACCACAATTCCAGAGGATTGAAGATAAAGCAAGCTACCCATCTTCTGACAGATTTAGGGGATAAACTCAAGATAACATAATGAGACATGCATTTTTGGACTTGGCCAGGGCAAGAAATGGCTTTTCTAGACTAAATGTTTAATACTTGTTATGAGGGTTTAATTTTCCTTTTTGTTGTTTATTGGGGGAGGAAGTAAATGGGAAGAAGAAAATAGATTGTTATTATATGAAGACTTTTAAAACTCAAACATCCCTGAAATATTAAAATAGTTTTTATTTTTAATCAATTCTTTTGAACTTTTCCCCCTTATAAAATATTGTTTTTATAAAGCTCTAGAAAAGCCAATTTTCAATTAAGTAATTTTTTAAACCAACAGTTCAGTATGCAGATGAAAGCATATAATTTTTCATTTGTTTATTTGGGTTTATGTTTTGGTGTATTGGTTTTATAAGATTACTCACAAAAATGAACAATATGGAGATATGTTTTACATGATAATACATGTATAACCCACATTGAATTGCCTGGGAGAGGGGAGTGAGAAGAGGGAAGGAGATAAGTTCAATCATATAACTTGGGAAAACTTGTGTGGAAATTTAATACATGTAATTGGTAAATTAAAATAAAATAAATAAAAGCAACAGTTCAGCTGAAATGAGCATTTCCCCCAAACAGTGAAATTTATCACTGAATAATCTCAGATAGTACAACTGTCTATTTCTCATTGAACAGTTTCCATTAGTTTCATTTGAAATGTTGCATAATTTCCATCAGTATGATGAACTACATAAGGTATTACTACATAAAGATCATTTTGTAGGAGAGCTTTGAATACCTTTTCTATAAAAAATATTTCAGTAAGGTGCTAATTTACTAAAATTAATCAGTGCTTTACTAAAGAGGCATATCGAATTTGAAGGGAGAAAAATTTAAGTTCAAATTCTGCCTTAGATACTGGCTGCCAATATGGGAAGGTCAGTTAACTTCTCTAACTCTGCTTCCCCAATAGGTAAAAATCTACCAATGACACCTATTCACAGGATTGTTGTGACAATCAAATGAGACAATATATGTAAAGTATTTTACAAATGTTAAGGTGTTTTATCATTTTTATTGTTTGTCAGCTTATCCTTTAAAGAATATGGTTAAATATGTCAGCATATGGTACATTCATACTATAGTTATCATGCTTGGTTAGGATTTAACTTAACCTGGACATTTTTCTTGAATGTCTCCATTCTTGATCTTTCCCACTTTTTAATCATATTCTTCAAAATTGTTAGGATATATAAGTTAAAATAGTAATAAAATTTCTGTGCATAGTAATGCATAAAATGTAAAATTGTAATGTTCATAAATCATTAGACCATGTAATTATAAAATAATTGAATGAAATTTAAAAGTCCCAGATATAATTTAAGTATTCCTTGGTGTAGAAAATGGAGAATAAAATATTCTCTTTTTGGTTCTATTGACAGAAAAAAATTTATTAGACTCTTACTGCCATTTCTATATAAAACCAGTCCCTTGGCTTTTTGTATGGTAAATTTAAGCTATTACCATTAAGTTCACATTTTTTTTATTATTGAACTATACTTTAGTGTTTTCTCTTGGAATAGGATATTCTCAGATATAGTCTAAATCCTATTTTGATACTTTGTATCATTTTTTAAAAGATCCTAATATTTATAAAAGCATATTTTGTCAATGTTAAACTTTTAAAATTATATAAATGTGTCTAAATAAACCACAGTGAGTCAAAATAATTTATTTTTCCAATTATTATATTTGCTTACAATTTTTTCTTTAAAGACTGAGTGTGTATGCAAATAGAAATATGTATATATATTTATAACTATATGTGGATGGATATATGTATTGTAATACAAGGATGCAACAGAAACTTTTGCTCTTGCAAAAGTCAACTGTAAACAGCCCTGGCAGTTAGACTTTAGAATGTTGACCAAAAAGTCAGTTGGAGTCTGAGGCTTGAAGAGAGCTGAAGTTCCAACTGAGGCTCTGCTTTTGGCTTTTGACTTGGGCTTGGCCTTGGCCTGTGCCTTTGTCTCTGGGCAATTTGAACCTAGCTGATTTCTCTGGACCTCTCCCTGACCTTCTCCATATTAATTTCCTGTTATTTTCCCTGAATTTCCCTTTGGGCTCTGGGAGGAAGGGTGGTTTTGGTGATTAGATATTTGTGGGTTTAGTTTTCTGTAGGCAAGTAGGACATCTTTAAATCAAGCTATCCCTTAATTTATCGATCTAATAAATACCTTACTTTAAGGCAGTCAAATCTTCCTGACTGGGAGAGCAGGCTCTCTCAGTCTAACCCTCTCCTGTGACCCTTCCCCCACCTTCAGCTTTCTCCCTAGAGGCTGTTACAAAATCCTAAACCCCTCTCTCCTTCTGATTAACCCTGATATTAATAAATCCCCTTTGTTACCTACTCAAAGCCTCTGGTGAATCATTGTATCGAAAATTAAAGCAAGGTTTGAAGAGGGAAGAAATTATTTTCTTTTTATTTCTTGAGGGAACTATGGGCATCCATCTGGGCAGGAAGTCTTTACCAGAGACTTCCTGCTACCATTAGTTTGACTGGCAGGAAGGAGCCCTCTCAACTTCTCCCTCAAGGGACTTTAGAAACTAACAAGAGAAGCCCTCTAGCCAGATTTAAACATTTCTGACTGGCCTAACTCCTTTGTGTCTATAGAGATACCTTTTCTGTCTGAAGGATCCTGCCTATCTCCCCCAGTATCCTCTGTCTCTAGCCTCCTGTGACTAGCCTGTTTGGGCAGCCCTTCCTGAATACTCCCATCTACTCCCTTACCATCTAATATACCACCTCATTCATTCCTTCCCTACACTCAGCTATCCCCTTCATTCCTCCTCCTATCACCTCATCACCTTTATCCCTCCTTTATCCAAAGATTTATCTCACTTCTATATAACAATATAAATTCCCAAATTTAGGGTAGTAAATTCAAAATATTTCAGGTGGTCTGATATTTCCATAGTAGTCAATGATAAACAAATATCTATATGAATAACATAGAACAGGTATCAATTGACAAAAATTACTACAACTGAAAGGAATGTCAGATGAACTGAAATATTTTACATTAGTACTTAAGCTAGCTGTAATACATAGGAAGAAATAGCTATGATTTAAAATGATATTAACCTTAAATCTGTTTCAGATTATGGATTACTTACATTCTTTAACTGCAATCTAAATAGGCAACAAACATTAAGTACCTATGTGCAAAGAACTGATCTTTTCAGTAAAACTGAAACAGGGTATGTGGACTGATTATAAGAGAATTAGAAGAAAAGTAGTGTAAATTGTTTTTAACAAAATGAAATGATCATAGTAATTGAATATTAGCTGGTATATTATGATCCTTGCACATAATTCTCTTCTCATAGATATTTTATATAATAGTTCAGGGAAAGCTACGATTTAGCTCAGACAAGGGCATTTATACATCTTCTGATAAAGTATAGGACACCCCCTAGTGAGTTGGTTCCAATCTGAGGTCAGACTTTTCTCTTCAGAATACTTGGGAATCCAGGTCCCCATTACATTGCCAGTCTTGGTTCATCATTACTTCAGTTAATAATATTTCTTAAATGTCTGGTGTGAGACAGCCATTGTGCTAAGGGCTAGATGTCAGACAGATCCAATGAGTTCTATACATAAATCATGTTAAAACATATATAAATTTCTAGGACAGATTTGCTTCCAAGTGTTTTCTAAACCCTATTAACACATCCAAATTTAGTTCTATGGTTCTAAAAATAAGGGTTTATAGAGGAGAAACTCCTTGGAAAAGCACAAATCTCAAAAATATTCTAGATTCTGAGGAAGAGAAGTGAGTATAATGTGTTCACATCTTTCTCCACAAGTTCTACTGGGTCATCCCCATCATGAAAGGGAGTGGTGCCTAAGTGCTGCTATCCAATTACAAAATATATCCAAGCTATTCAGTTTAATTTTACTTGTAAAGCAATAAAATTTGGTGAAGTCTATTATTTTCACTGTTTTTCCTTATATACAAACATTACTTTATGAAAAGATATTAAATGATAAATTGCACCTTAATGTTTCTGTTGAATGATTTTTGGAAACTTTTGAGTTTTTATTAAATAATCTGTAGTATCAGATAATATTTTAAAAGGTCTGTATTATTAATCTTTTTTTCTTTTAGGAGCATTTCATGGAAGTAATTAGAAACCAAGAATTTGTCTTATTACCAGCTAGTGAAATTTCAAAGCTCTTGGCAAGTGATGATATGAATATTCCTAATGAAGAAACAATACTAAATGCTCTACTTACATGGGTCCGTCATGATTTAGAGCAGAGACGTAAAGATCTCAGTAAACTTTTGGCTTACATTAGGCTCCCTCTTCTTGCTCCACAGGTAGGCTTTAAACATGTTTTATAATCTTATTCTATATTGAGCATCTATCTGTTTAGCTTATTATATTACTATCTGCTAGTTTGTACTGATTTATTTTAATTGCCTATCTTAACAGTTGAGATATTTACATAGAATTCAATGTTAACTACAGGTGGTAAATAAATGGTATAATCAAGAAGACAATGTTTTTGCTCAAAAGCAAATTCAGAAGGTATAGGAGTCTAGCTTTTATAAAATCAAACCTTTAGGTATGTTACTTAACTCTCTTTCAAACCAATTCCAACAATAAGTACTAATGAGTACTTCTGAGCATATTTATGCCTGTGCATAGGAATCAGATTTTTATATTTATTCAAATACATGGTATCCCCAAAGCATTAGTGCAATTCTAAGCTTTAATTACTTAGAAATACACTAAGACTTTTAGGACACTGTATTTTTCCTTTTCCAAATTATCAGACAAAAAAATACAAAATTATTGACCCAAATTAAGCTGACATTTTAGAAACCCTAAACTTTTCCAGAAGTTCAAGTCAGTGTTTATAATCTCTAGATTATTTTTTGAACTTTTTATAAAGTGTTAACAATATTTATTAATTTGCCTTACATAAAATGTTATTTACTGTTCCTACTATGTGCAGGGAAACAATTATGTTTTTGCTTAATAAAGACTAATAGTTGTGATGTATTTTGGGAAGAATCTGTATGGTGAGATTTTATTCTTCAGCCTATCCTACTTAATTCACAACTAGATTTTAAATTCATTTATTTCTTAAATTTCTTTGTGAACAAATCTGACATCAGGGAACAAAAAGATTGTTTCTGTATGCTATTCCTGCTACTTAAAGGGAATTGATTTTTATCTTTTCTTTAGGACTAAAAGTCAAATCTTAACTTCCTAACTGTTGGTAGGGAAAGAGCAGAGGAACAATGCTCTCAAGCATCACGGGGATAGAAAATATGGATTGTAATTTAAGATATACAGGGGCAGGTTTTGTATCTACTGCAAGTCTGTATCTTATCTCTTTTAACTAGAGTTCCATAGCCTCATAAAGTATTTAGATAAATCTGGTTTGTTCTAAGTTAACTTGGTGTTTTTGGAAAGGCAACTGAGAGAGAAGAGGGAAATAGAAAAAAGGTGGCACTGAAATCACATACCCTGATATCTAATCAGTCCCTTGCTACTATTTGAGTGACTACAGACAAGTCATTTAACCTTTCTGAACCCTGGTTTCATCATCAGTGAAATGAGGGAGTTGAACTATATGGCCTCTGAGGTCTATCTATTCCATTTCTAAATAAGATTCTTAACTTCAGGTCTGTAAATTTTTAAACCTAATGGACATTAATTTCAAAAAGTTTAATTCAGATTTATTAATGGATCATAATCTTTCACATGAATAAGATATACCAGTGATTCCCAAAGTGGGCACTACCACCCCCTGGTGGTTGCTGCAGCAATCCAGGAGGGCAGTGATGACCACAGGTGCATTTATCTTTCCTATTAATTGCTATTCAAATTTAAAAAAAATTAATTTCCAGGGGGCTAAGTAATATTTTTTCTGGAAAGGGGGCAGTAGGCTAAAAGAGTTTGGGAACCACTGGGATATACCATGAAGCTGATTAAGCCCAAAATATATGTTTAGGCATATGGCAGTGTGACAACTTTTAATTTGATAATTGGCCTTTGGCATATTGTGCTCATTTTCTAAATTCTATGTGCTATTTTTTTTACTGACTTTTGGGAGATTTTGATACAGGCCTTCTGATTTACCAAATTATCATTAAATATAATCATTAGAAGCACTATGGCATAATGGATCTAGGACTAGCCTAGGAATCAGGAAGACTAGGTTCAAGTTCTGCCTCCAACATCCTGGCTTTGTCACTGAGGACAGTTCACTTAACCTATCAGTAACTCTCTAAGCATATTTCTAAAGATTATCAGTTGCAAGAGGGTTATAATGGTAGTAAGATTTTTCTAATCTCAGAATTCTCATCAGTGAAATCACAATCTTTATTCCTCCCTCCTATTACTACTATGAACTGCACAATTCTTTAGCAACTTTGCAGGCAGTATAATGAAATCAAGAGACTTCCTTGTTTGCCAGCTAATGAGATAACCAAGTGAAGTAGTATAGAAAGAGATTGAAAGAGGGTCTGGGATGGAACCTTGGAGGACACCTAGTTAGTAAGTAGAACATGAATGAGGACCCTGTATAGGAGTCAGAAAAAGAGCAGTCAGATTGGTGGGAGAAAAACTAGGAAAGAATAGTGTCTAAAAATTGCAAAAGAACAAAAAGAGGTTATGTCATTAGCTTTGTGTTAAGTATTTGTTGTATTTCTCCACTTGGGGAAAAAAGGTAAGAAAGCTTGAGAAATGCTTCTTAGTACTTAGTAGGAAAGATGATGAGTTCTTTGACAGCATGAAAAAAGTTATCCAAAAAGGTTATAAATAAAAGACATCGCAGAATCAGAAGGGAATCTCAATAAAATCAACAGATTGCTAAGTGGAACATTTGCAAAAAAGCAGTTATCCCCAAGGTCATCAGTGACTAACTGTGACATCTTTTAATTCACCATCTCATGACTATGCATGACTTACCATGTTTCCATTAATTCTTTTCCCATCAGTCTTAACTCTTTAGTTAACTGGCTCAACCTGATATCTCTTGGTCAACATCAGACTTTATCTAGTCAGAAATTCTGAGTCAGTATAACTATTATTATCATAAAATGAAACCATATAAAAATGATTTCTTGTGTAAAGTAGTTTTCACATCTACACAATTGTTCATTTCCATCTTTAAAAAAAACCCTATGTGATGTGCCTACACTATCATTTTATCTTGTGTCTTCCCTTTCATTGCCAAGCTGCCAGAAAAAAGATTCTACACTTCTTTGCTACCCACTAACTACTGAGTCCCTTTTGATTTGACTTCTGAACCCACCACACAACTGAAATAAAGTTCTTCAGAGTTACAAATTAATTCTTAATTGACAAGGCCTTATCTACTTGGATCATTCTTATAATTTTTGATACTGTTGATCAACCCTTCTTCCTAGATATTCTCTGAACTCCCTTGACTTCCAGGGTACTGCTGTCCTGTTGGAATCACATTGAATTGAATTGAAGACTCACCCTTAGAGTCTTAATTTTGTATCATTTCCTAGAATACAGTTCTTTAAGTTCCCCTAGACCAGTGATTCCCTAAGTGGGTGCCACTGCCCCCTGGTGGGTGCTGCAGTGATCCAGGTGGGGGGCAGTGATGGCCACAGGTGCATTTGGGGGCAGTGAATAACTGTAAGGAGGTGGTGATAGTATGTGACAGGGGGCGCTAAGTAATATTTTTTCTGAAAAGGGAGTGGTAGGCCAAAAGAGTTTGGGAACGACTACCCTAGACCATTACCTATCATATTCTACAAGCTCCATTCTTGGTATTTTTATTGAATTTCATTAAATTGTAGGTAGTATCACTGAATCACAGTTTCAGAATTAAAAGGATCTTTGGTAGCCATCTTATCCAGTTCAAATAAAATCTTTAAAATTAAGGATTCATTTAAGTATGTATATAGAGGATTTTTGTTTCTTAGAATATTTGACATTTGGGGGGGCAGCTGAGTGACTCAGCAGATTGAGAGTCAGACCTGGAGGTCCTAGGTTCAAATCTGGCCTCAGACACTTCCCAACTGTGTGACCCTAAGCAAGTCACTTAATCCCCATTGCCTAGCCCTTACCCCTCTTCTGCCTAAGAAACAATATACACTATTGATTCTAAGATGGAAGGTAAGGGTTTGTGGTTTTTTTTTTTTTAATTTGACATTTGGAGTTCTCTACCCCTCTCTCCTTTAAGAAATCAATATGTACCTTTTAGGCTAGCATCTGCTCAAAGTATTCAGAGGCTTTTCTTCAGAGCTTTTGAATAGTGAACTTGAGTAGTTTTTCCCCTCTTTTTTTCACGGAGAGAAAAAATTATTAAGGGAGGAACATTTGATAGGAATCAGTTAAATGCTATCTACTCAAATCCCCATCATAATATCTTCCTCAATTACCACTTTTTAAAAAGATTTAAAATGTTAATTTTGCAAATGCTTCATATTTGAACCTCTTTTCATTTTTACAAAATTGTTGTTTGGCTTAACATTTTAAAATAGGGCATAATATATTTTTGTCAACTATATGATTTCTTTTATTTTTATTTGCTTATCATTTGCCATAATCTTTTTTTTTAGTTCCTTGCTGACATGGAAAATAATGTACTCTTTCGGGATGATATTGAATGTCAAAAGCTTATTATGGAAGCAATGAAATACCATTTGTTGCCAGAGAGACGACCCATGTTACAAAGTCCTCGCACAAAACCTAGAAAGTCAACTGTTGGCACATTATTTGCAGTTGGAGGAATGGATTCAACTAAAGGTATTAAGAAGGCAGCTCCTTTATTTTGTGGAAAAAAGAAAGCAATAATGCTATCTGATATTAGCAAAGAATTAGTAACTGCTTTATCAATAAATCTAAACTTCCTTTCCTTGGCCAACTCCTTACATAATAATGCCCAACCAATAAAGAGAGGTAACAATCTGAATGGGAAAATGTTCACACTAGCCTCTCCAAAGATCAAAACACAAAGATGTTAAGGGAACTGAACAAAGAGAGGGAAGCCTGCCAAATATAATGAAGAATTTTGTCTTCCTTACCACCATCTCTCTTGAGATGCTGGTACTGCTAAGTTCTTCTAGCCTCAAGTGTAACAGACCTACAAAACTGAACCCCCTGAAAAAAAATGAGTCTTGCACGAGAGGAAAAGGTTTTAATTAAAGAAACATGCCAATATTATATAAATTGAATTCTCAAGAATATGAACCATTAGAGGACTCATCAGATGAGTAATATACAAATTTATCAGGAATGGCATCTCTATAACATATCATTCTTAGAGTGATAAGTCACAATTATTTCTATAAAAAGAATTACAGTTGATATTGGGGGTAGTTCGGTGGTACAGTGAATAGAACAGGAAAACCTAAATTCAAATCTGACCTCAGACACTTAACTAGCTTTCATTTGAAAATGAAGATAATAAGAGTACACACCTCTGAGAGTTATGGTGAGGATAAAATAAGAGAATATTTTTAAGACTTCTTTCAAGCCTTAAAAATCTAGATAAATTCTAGTTGTTACTATCTATAATTACCTGTTCTAAGAAATGGTGGAACTCGAAAACACACTGATTTCTTAGCTCCAGAGTCAAGAGGTAGAGAAATGAAAGATTAGATTGCGAAGTCAAGCCACTACTTCATGGCGGCTTGAAAGTGAGATGACTGTGAATGTAGCCCAGCGGCTACCTATCTTGTCCACAAACAAAAGTGAGAGGAGAGAAGAAATCTCTTGGTCTTTCCTTTAGGCAAGAGAGTAACAAGAAGAAAGATCAAAGTCACCTCTTCTCTATCATCCAAAGTCACTGTCAAGAAAGGCAGAGCTGGAGATGCAGCTATAAGGTATCAGTTATTAAATATAACATTACCAAGGAAAGCAAAGACCCCAAAACACTGTAACAAGAAGCAGTGATTTTTAGTGAACTAGAAAACTATTTTGCATCCCAGTTTTTACTTTTCTCCTTCCCATTTCCTGTAAAAATATTTGCCAGAAGGATTTGGACATATTAGGAAAAAAATTATTTCCTAGTTTGAGCAAACCCAAAAATGCTATTTTATTTAGTGTAATGAGTGCTGTAAGTTACTTCTTCAACAACTAAGAATATTCAGTAGAACCACACTGCTATTTCAGCCACAGTTGCTGCCACTATTATTTATGAAACTCTTGCCCAGATTATTATAGACCTGCCTTCAAAGGTCATGTCTAGGGCTGCTGGGCATCCAAGGATTGTGACTTCAGGTACTGGTATGGCTCCCACCCTTCCCTCTGAATGTAACTCAGTTGCCCTTGCTTTTTAAGAATTACCACTGAAAAGCTTTGACTAAAAGTGCTTTAACTTCTCAAAATGGATGGCAAAATTTCGCTTGATTTTGTAGCTTCGGTTAAGAAAAAACTTCACAGAAAAGGACTATAATTATAAGTCTCCTAATTAGAATAAGCTATACATCTGGTCACTGGTAAAAGCTTTTCAAAGACAAGTGATAGGAAATGAATGTCGTGTATAGAAGGAAACACTACCTCTCCACTATTAAAAGCTTCCCCAGTCTCCAGGCATCATGCTTCATACACAAACACACCTACTGCTTTCAGCATATCACTCACTCTGCTCAAAATTTGAATTGGTTCCTTGTCTGAAAATTTCAGCCTGAATTTGAAAGCTACAATATAACCTTCATCTACTTTTTCAATATTTTCTTCCATTACTCCCTTTCAAGAATCCACTCCAGTCAAACTGGTCTGTCCTTTAAGTCTTTATGAGCAACGTAGAGCCAATATTAGTTGATTAGCTGGTTTAAAACATCCTTTCTTTCCTCCATGTTTTTGTTATCATCATTCACCATACCTGGAAAGCCCTTATATCTCCTTTCTACTATTCCAAATGTTACTCACCCCTTAAGAAATGTTGTGAGGAAGATTATTACTTAGTTATTAGCTTAGTATTAGTATTAGACCTAACAGGAAGAGCTGGAGAATTCCAAGATGGAATGAAGGAGCAGGAAGTGGCTCTTGCTCTCTTAGAGAGACTCCATAGTGCTTGGGGCAAGGTGCAACTGACCCTAGGAGACACCAGTTTACCAGAGATCCTGTGGAAAGACCGTCACCTACTTGTGGGAGATTTTGGTAGAGACTATTAATCCCAAACTGAGTTGTAGGTCAACTTGGGCTGGGTCAGCTCCCAGAATCTACCCACCTGGAAGAGTACAGCAGGTGGAACTGGAGGAGCAGAAACACCACTGGAGTGAGGCTGGGTACTACTGTGAGGATATCCACTTCAGTCCTGCTTTTCTCTGGGCCCTGTCTTGCTTAGGTCTCAGTTAGTGTAGATAAGTCCCTCCCCTGACCCTGTGTTTGCCCCTAGTCTAAGGAGTGTAGTTACCCCCATTCCCATCCTTATTCTTAGTTGTCCCTGATTAAAAGTGTTATAAAACTCTTGCTTTTACTTGCTGGCTTCCATAGGCCTAGACTAGATACTACAGTGTGGCAGTTGGGCCCAACTGCCATGTCAGTAGCAGTCACCTCCTTGGCAGTAAAACCTGGTCTCCCGACCTTGTTTGGTCCTGTCCATCTGTCATTCCTGTCTCCCTCACCCCATTGTGAACCCACAGATTATTTAGTTAACTTCCCTGGTAATCCTCCATTACAGAAACCAAGTCTTATAACTTTGTTTCTACTCTTTTTCATTTAATCATGTTCTATTTTGCATTTGAAATTATTTGTGTTGTGCCTCCTTATTAGGTTGTTAGTTCCATTACAAGTCTTATTTATTGTTACATGTCTTCAAACTTCCAATAGGTGCTTAATAAATGTTTGTAATGCTAGATTGGATTAGATTGAATTCAAGAAAGTCCCTCCACAAAGCTTTTGGGTTGGTCATTTCAGAATGCAATAATTTCTTCTTCCTGCGAACTTATGATACTTTCTTATCCCTCTTAAATCACACACTGCCTTGTAATATCTCTTGAATCATTGTTTATATTTAATCTTTAGTATTCCTAATTAAACTCTAAGTTCTTTGAGGAAAGTAATCCTTTTTTATAAATCTTTGTATCCACCACAGAATATAGCACATAGCATATAATAGGTATTCAGTAAATATTTGAATGAGTGATACATTGAGTAGACGGGTAGAGATAAAGGTATAAATTTGTGACAGTTAACAGATTATGTGCTCTATGGGTCATTCTATAAGTATTTATTACAGTACTACCTTCCTGGTGTGCAACACTGTGTTAGGATTTGCAGTGGGGTAGAGATTAGAAAGATAAAAGAAAAATAAAACCTATTTTCTTCCTTTAAGGAGCATACATGTCCATTGTATAATGGGGAGAATAAATTCATGTCCATTAAATAATTGGTAAGCAATACAAGATAATCTATAAGTAATGAAGTGTTAATTCATGTGCTAAAATGAGTTCAGAAAAGGAAGAGATACAAATGGGCTGAAATCGCATGTGAAAGCTTAGTGGAAGAGACATGGGGTAAGGTATCTTAATGAATACATATAAAGGAGGAATTATATAAAAAATAAAAGCAATTATTAAGTACCTAGCACATTCCATGCATTGTGCTAAGCCTCAAGGTGATACAAAGAAGTAAAAAATGTCAAATAAACATTTAAGTGTCTCCTAAGTGTGCAGCACCATAGTAAGAGCTGAGTACACAAAGAAAGGCAACAGTCACTGCCCTCTCAAAGTGCTTGCAATCTAATAGGGGAGCAATAAACAAAGAACTTTGTACAAACAAGGCAACATACAGGATGAAATGTGATCTTTACCTTCAGAGGATTTTAAGTACTTGGGGGAGAGGAGATATAAATGGCAAAATGTTAAGTAACAATAAAAAATGTAAATAGTTTAAAACAATAAGCATAAAAAAATTAATTTCCAAATCAACTCTACAGAAAATAATTGTTCCAAGAATTGAAAGGAGCGAGAGTATACTTAAATTTGAGACAGTCAGGAAATACTTTACAGAAGACATAGAATTTGAACTGGATCTTGAAGGATTCAACTTGGGCAATGAAAATGGAAGAGAGTATTTCAGTTTATTGAAGGCAGGAAATCTTAATGTGTATTTATTTGGGGGACAATGACTAAAGAATTTTGGAGCAGAAAATTTATGTATGGAAGTGGTATGAAATTAGGTTGAGGTCAAATCAGATGGGACCTTAAAAGTTAGATTAACGAATTTGGATTTTATCCATTAGCTAAGCCTTCTTAGCTTTTTGGAAGTAATAGACCTCAGAATAATGCTTTTACATGCATAAAAAAATTTTTAAGTGTAAAATTTCAAAGGAAATAAATTTTATGGGGATGCAGTTATCAAAATATTTTAAATATTTTAAAAATCTGCTTACTAAGAACGTTTGCTTTAGATAATGAAAGTTGCTGAAGGATTCTGAGTGAAAAATGACATGACACATTAGGGAGACTAATCTGGTGATGATATACAGAATGGACTGGAGAGATAAAAGACATCACAGGGAAATCAGGAGGTCATTTTACAGCACTGCAGGAATGACGTTATAAGGGTTCTGTGTTTGAATCTCACCACCAGTTCACTCTTCCTTAAATATCATTCACCTGCTACTGGATTAAGTCTGAATTTTGAGCTTGCCATAATCTTGCCCTAAAGGCCTTTCCAATTTTATTTCGAAAAACAAACCTGCTCTAGCCAAATTGGAAATGCTTATATTTACTGAATATCATTTCTGTTTACATTGCTTCTCCCACTCAAAATGCCTCACCACTTTCTTTTCTGCTCTTCAAATCCTACCTCTTCTTCAGGACCCAGCTCAAGTTCCACAATTTGCAATCAAATAAAGCTTTTCCAAGCAAGCCAGAATGATTATTTTACTTTTCATTGATGATGTGGAAAGAGCTTGGGACTCTAAGTTAGAAGATTCTAGTCCCAGCACTGCCACTGTGTGAGGGACCTCAGGCAAATCATTTAACTCCTCAGAACCTCAGTTTCCTTAACTGTGAAATAAAAGATTCAATTAGATGACCTCTGAGGTCCCTCATAACCTCTAGAAATCTGTGTGTATATCCATGTATCCCCAATAGATCATAAATTCCTTCAGGATTCTATCAGCGATTTCTTTGTATCTCCCATCCAGCCAGTGTCCTCAATAAGGATTTAATTAATCTTTCTATGATAAAATGGCAAACTTATGAATAGGATAAAGTAATAAGCATCATATTAGTTTATATTTCTACCCACAAACCTGTTCATTGAGTGAGTGAATTAATGAATCAACTATTAAGCACTTAATATGTACACAGTGCTGTGCTACATGGTAGAGATACAAAGAAGAGGGAGACAGTCCCTGCTGTCAAGGAACTCACATTCTAACAGAGGAGACAATACATATGGGAGATTTTAGCTGCTAGTCCCATGGTTCTTAGAGCACAGCAATAAAGCAGATGGTAATGTAGCTTCTTTAATGTCATTTCCACTGATAAAATGATATGTTTCTGATGTTGAACCATTGTGCCAAGAATTCTGATGGCAAGAACTTTCTTTTCTGGATCACCAGTAATTGTAGGTTTAGCATTTTTAGGAATTATAAGGCTGCATTGCTGTTTTCCAAAGCTCTTGTATCCTAGGCTATCCCAATTAGAAACAAGGTGGTGGTGGTTTAACTTGCCTGGCACATGCTATGTCCTATTTCTCTGTCAGGGTGCCTGGCTGCTTCAATTAGGCTAGCTTGCCTACCCTGTATGAGATAATTAGTTAACCATTACTTGGGAGAGCTGAACCCTTCTTGACAGGTATTGCCTCTGCAAAAATAGCCTTGAAAAGGCTAGGATGAAAGTGGATCAGAGGTCTAAAGGGATGCTGCCACTTTCAGGGTTCCTGTGTCCATCTGCCTATTAGTTGGTGGTGATGACAAAGATGGGCTTCCCCTCCACAATGATTTTTTCCTCCTCAGTTGTTAAGCTATTAAAATGTTACTGACACTAGGATAAGTATATCATGCCTTAGGTCTCATCCAAATACCTGTGAACCTTCCACTTAGTTTTTGGGTTGGCAGTAAGAAAAGACAGGTAGGAAAGGGAGCATAGGACAATGCATTTCACCCACTAATAATTTTTAAAACTTAACCAGGTTTCTTTGAAGGGTCTCTTCTAGATAAAGCAACTTCATCCTGGTTTTGGATCAGGGCCCCAATTGCTTTTGAAAGTATATATTACTGTACCCAAAATCTTTGAGTAATGCTATTTCTCTAAGATTATAAGGTTTACATGAACAGAAGAACTGATTGAGTTCTCCTACCCATTTAGTTCCTACATTTGGCAACAAATGCTTCTCCAAATGATCAAATCTTTGTTTGTGTTGAGTAGGAGGAAAGAAAGCAAAAAATTAAGCATCCAAATAAGATTTATAGAAAGGATATTCTTTATAGCTGACTGAGACCTCAGAAAGACTAACTGCAACAGGATATAAAAGGCACTTTTGGTGAAGAGGAGAACAACTACAAAGATATCTTCCCAGCTTTACATTTTTCTCCAAGAAAGGCATTGACTTCTCTAAGAGGCCTAGGACAATAATTAATTAATTTTGGAGAAAGCTAGACTTTAGGATATTGATTGATTGTATTGCTTAAATAGGATGAGGTGCATGTAATGCTTTGAAGGTTCATTAATAGGGTGATCTCAGATAAGTCTTTATACCTGGTACCAGGTAGGTCAGTGTCCTTTGGGCCAGGAAGTCATAATTTTGAAGACAAGGAAGACTTTCTTGGCTGTGTAAGGGGGAAAGGGGTTTTTTTGGTTGAATATTAAAAGGTTGGTCACCAGAGGACTGAACAATTATCAGACCCCAATTAAAGAATAACCTCAAATTAAATTACTTTTATAGAAATTTATTTACAAATGAGAAGAGGAAGTAGAAATAAGGAAATGAGAGGATAAGATAGGATAAGTAATTTAACATAGTAGGTAATTTGCTCTGATCCCCTAGTTTAATCCAGGTAGATCTAATTAACCCTCCTTTGAAGGAAATCTGGCCTTGGGATCCAGAGGCCCAAAGGACCTCAGAGGCAAACAAAGCAAAAGCTTCACCCACAGAGCCTCTATTAAAAGGGAAGTTCCTTAAGAGAAGTTCAGGAAGATTTGGTCTTTACACTCACCACGTGTAGTTCTAAGGGAAGGATTTAAGAACAGTCTTACCAAGATTTCAAGTTCCCAGCCAGCACTCCTCCACCAACCAGCAGGCCTCCTTCAGGTCCCGTTCACGAACCAGAAGAGCCCCTGGCTCACTCAACTCTCTCTTTTTAAAGGGGCTTCTTTTGCATCACTTCCTGTGTCTTCCTCTTAGTTTGCATGTCCAATCACAACAGACTCTTAGGACTGCCCAGGAGGCAGTTAGTAAATTCTGATTTGTTACTCGCTCTAGCACATGTGGGTTACAGACCTCCCAACTTGTGAGTTAAATGAAGATGTTTTCACCTTTGGTGATTAACTCTAAAGATGGGCAGGATAGATTTAATCTCATTACAGCTGGGTTAGAGGTATAAAGCAAGAAATGGTGAGAAGCAATTAAAACTACATCTGTTCAGGATAATAAACAATTAGCATGAGGACAGATTCCAAATGATCTCCATCTTTGAATTACTTGACTATGACTAGGGGAATGGCCTCTAGCTGTTTTCTCTAGTTTGAGAACAGAGTTTCAGATAATTCATTTTGGATGAACCAAATTTTTCCATGTATCATCTGCTAGGAACTAGAGTTTTTGGTTCATTTAAATAATTGTTTATATGCATGTGAATATAGAAAGTGTCTTCAAAGATCTTAACTATTGAGGTAAAATAACTTAAATATATTAAATTAATAAAGATAAAAGTTACTCCTTTATATAAATAATTTAATTAAAAGTTCCAATTAGGATGAAGTTACATTATTAATTACATAAATGTAATTTTGATATATATTACTCTAAAGGAGCAACAAGCATTGAAAAATATGATCTCCGAACAAACATGTGGACTCCAGTAGCTAATATGAATGGACGGAGATTACAGTTTGGTGTTGCAGTTTTGGATGACAAGTTGTATGTTGTTGGTGGTAGAGATGGACTGAAGACTTTGAACACTGTGGAGTGTTACAATCCCAAAACTAAAACATGGAGTGTTATGCCACCCATGTCCACACATCGGCATGGCCTTGGTAAGTATAACAAATCATTTTATAAAAATTTTTTAATTATCATACCTGATACCACTGACAATCACAAAAATCAATGACACAAAGATATGAAAAACCTAATTTATTATGCTCAGAGCATAGGCATCATTGTATACAAAAATCAGGGAACCCAGAATCTTAGTTTCTGCAACATTATATAGGTTCTGATAACATAAGCAGAATGGGTACAATGGTATTTCAAAGATCAAATAAGGAAAAATAATAATTTACAAACCAAAGAACAGATGGCAGAAGATTTATATCAGGTAAAATAGTGAAGGTAGCCAGTTAAAAAACACCAGACCTGCAATTGATAAGTTTGATTTTGCAAATTCTTACTAACCATGTGACCGACCAGCTGCTCATTTTAAGTTAACGGTGGTATGAAAATTAAGGCAAAAATCTCTTATAATTATAATGAGCCTCTCAGAATTTAGCTAAGTTGGTCCTTAAATGATAGGTATACAGTCCATTACCAGACCTGTGTCTTTTGGCACAGTTCACAGTTTTTATATTTTTTTTGCCAGCCCAAAATACAGAAACAGGAGAAAGCTCATTGTGGCGGCAATTTTGGCAGTTTTGGGAAGCTAAATAATGGGAAAGGGACTATTTCATACTTAAATCAAACCAGCCTGTGTTTGATCAGTATGGTAAGAGGGTGATGTAAAAAATGTTAAGAGTAGGAGAGAAATTATGTTAGAAACAGCAGTATGACTAACAGTGCCCGTGGTGTTTGTATAATCCAAAGTCTTTCTTTTCTCTTCATGGTCAGTAGAGATGTTTAAAAGTATCTGTCAGTCTGAGTTTGTGGCTCATGCTGTTTTAGGCCAAATAAACAAACATCTTATAGCAAAATTATAGTAAACAAAAATGAAAGCTGTAGAGAGACCTAGTCTAGAGCCACTTATCTGAATTGTACTAGGTGAACTTATTTCTGATTATCTGTCCTTGAAGAAGAAATAATTTCTCCTACCTCTTAGCTGAGGGGGGGAATGAACTGGAGGAGTAGAATGACACATTTAATTTTAGATATGACACTGTGTTGACTTGTTCTGCTTGACCATGGATTTCTGTTACAATGATGAGCCAGAGGAGAATGGAATCGGTGCTTGGGGAGGGTGAAGAGTGATATTCAAGTGGAAAAAAAAAATCAGTAGAACTTTATTTTTAAAATTGAACAAAGCTATTATCACATGAATACTATTTACTAGCTCCAAACTGACTGATTTGTGGTTGTTGCTGATACTTCAACTATATGCCACTGCTTCTGCTTCCATCCAGATAGTCATATTAACATAAATTTTTAATAAGAATTTTAGGTTATCAGTTCACTTAGTTCACTTAAGAGTTTAATTTAAATGAGTATTTGAAACTCCAGAAACACTTTTCAAATCTTTTTCCCCCTCTTTTTAGGTGTGGCTGTATTGGAAGGTCCTATGTATGCTATAGGTGGGCATGATGGTTGGAGCTACCTTAATACAGTGGAGAGGTGGGACCCTCAGGCTCGACAGTGGAATTTTGTTGCTAGTATGTCCACACCCAGGAGCACAGTTGGTGTAGCAGTATTAAGTGGAAAGTAAGGAAATATTCACATTTCAAGAAAATAAGACCTTTTTCATTTAAATATTTAAATGATCTATGATTTTTTGTTATTCTAAGTAAAGAAAATCTATTAAAATATTGAAATACTGTTTAATTCATTGAGATATTTTAGTTATTTAGTATAATCCATCATTATTTAATTATTACTCCTCTTGCTTTTCTCCCCCTTTCTTTTCTCTTGATTATTCAGGGACCAACTTCATTATCTTCTTTATGGCTTTTCAGTACCCTGTTTTCCATATGATGAAGTCTATTAAGTTATTAATTATAAGCCACTTCCCAGTTTTGTTTCTCCACCACTTAGCAGGCAGGACCACAGTCAACCACCATAGTAAGAAAGTTAGGAAAAGGACTAGATTTGTATTTATTGGTCTGATATTGGTCTGATATTACATCGTTTCTTCTTTTCTTCTTTCATCATTTCTTCTCAGGGATATAATATGGAGCCAGAACAGCCCATTGTTAGGTACTTGACATAAATTTTCACAAGGAATGTGGTTCAAAGAGTCCTACGTCTTAACGTATGTTAAGCGTCTCAACCTCAATTCTCACACTAGGTTCAAGTCCTTTTTATTAGCATAGAAGTCTTAGCAATCCTAGTAGGATTGGTTTCTCTTTTTGAACTGTGTGCTCTTTTGGCATCATGCAGGTTAGGTATGTGCTTCTTTGGCACTATATTGATATCTGTGCTTCTTTGGCACTGTACTGATGAAATCTGTGCTCCTTTGTTGATCTCGTTTTTTTTTAATAATTTAAAAAAAAAATTTTTTTATTTTAAACCCTTAACTTCTGTGTATTGGCTCCTAGTTAGAAGAGAGTGGTAAGGGTAGGCAATGGGGGTCAAGTGACTTGCCCAGGGTCACACAGCCGGGAAGTGTCTGAGGCCAGTGTTGATCTCATTTTGTTGAATCAGACATACATTCAAAGTCCCATAATAGCAAAGTACCAATGGCAGTTTCAGTAGTCTAAGGCTTTTTGGGTAGGCAGTTACAGTTAGAACTAATGGATATACTAAACCTACACTAATCTAATAATCAAAAACTCTTTCAATTTAGATAAATGTGCTTTAAATACAAAAATTGTACATGCAATTTTAAAAATGTGCTAAAATTTCAAATATATATCTCCTATAGTTAGTGACAATGAGAAAAAAAAATATATGCATGTTGTAATTCATGTCACTTAAGTAGGGATAGAATATAAAGGTTCTTACCCAAGAATTTAGATACATTTCCTCTTAGCTTAGCCATGATCCACAATGTGAGTGCAAATGAGGTAAAACAATAGAGTATAAAAGCAATAATACATCTAAGAAAATACACAAATTTCACAAAAAGCTAAAAAGTATTAAAATGTTCTCATTTCTCCCAAATTTTCACTAACTTTATCCATGATTCTTCCATGTGTACTTGTTTAGAATTATGTAACCAAACCATAGGTAAATAAGAATTTATCAACAGCTAAATCACTAAATAATTTATCTGCAAACATACCTATGAAAACTGAAAAAAACATTTCAGGGGCTTATTTATTTTGTAATTCACCTATATATGCCCTTGCTAACTAAGAGTATAATTTTTTCTGATAGACATTTTAGTTCTTGTTGGACATACCACAAGGGTGAGAGAAAAGAATTTAAATGAGTTAGGTTGGTTTTGTTTGTTTGTTTGTTATACCAGTATTTCCACTGATGTCCCTAAAGGAAAAAAAAATGAAACTTTATCATTGCTTAAACAAACACAAATCCTATAGATCAGAAAAACATATGGTGTTCTCTTATTGGCCTTTAGAATTAGTATGAGATAGGAAAATTGGAAATTTTTCACAGTGGCTGACATATCACTTCTTCCTAATAGGGCAAAAGTTCTTAATCTGAGGTCTATGAACTTTAATATATATAGATATAATTATATTTCAATATAATTGGTTTGCTTTGTGATCCTCTAATCTCATTTCCAAATGCCAATGTTACTAGGTGTCTTAAATTGGATTTCTTACAGATATTTTACATTTAGCAGTGGTTTTTTTTTTCCTCTTTAAAAAAAAAAAAGATTACTTTTCCTGACTTCAGGCTTGACACTATTCATTGCAGGGTTTGCTCAATTTCTTTTTCTGATATGGGATTATTTAAGTATTCTATTTCTTCTTCTGTTAGTCTAGGCAATTTAAAAGCTAGACAGGTTTACTTTTTTTTTTTTAACAGTAGCTTCCATCTTAGATCATACTAAGTATAGATTTCAAGACAGAAAAGTGATAAGGGCTAGGCAATTTGAGGTTAAGTGACTTGCCCAGGATCAGACAGATAAGGCTTGTCTAAGGCCATATTTATGCCCAGGTCCTCTGAATCCCAGGCCTGGCCCTCTATCCACAGTGCCACCTAGCTGCCCCTTAGCTTAGCATGTTAATACTTTCTAAGCATTTGATCAACTGTAATACACTTCATTATTTCTCTCTCAAAAGCAAATTACAAATAGCAAACTGTTATCTAGAATTAAGATTTTTAAAATTCTTATTTTAACTCTTTTTAAAAAAAGAATTACATGTTTTTTGGTACTCTATAGCTCTCAATAAGGTCAAATCACAATGGTACAAAGTTTACTTGACAACTTCTATTTGTAACTGGAAAATGAAGCTTTTTGCCCTCTAATACTTACTATTCCTTGCTCATTTTCCATTTTTCCTCATCCCTTTCCAACCTTTTCTCTTCCATTTCCTACCTTATGTTTGGTTTCTTCTTTCTAACATTATCCCCAGTCTTTTTCAGGATTGTACTTTTGTTTTTTATCTATTAGGCAACCTTCTCTTCACAATCTAGGCACTTAAGGAAAGATGTTAAATTAGATTAATTCAGGATAAAACAATGTTTTCTGATTCTTTATTTTCACTTGAATGATGCATGGGATCATTCTAGATTTCATGTCTTTCTCCCTAAAAGGGATCATGGGTTCCTAGGTCTACAGACCAAGCATTAGTAATTCAACATTCTAGATACCAACCAAACACTTTGATTTGAGATCTGATGCCTGAAGGTTGTAATACAGGTACACCACATGGAAATAGACAGTTGTTCATGAGATGATGCTTTTCTCTGTTGGTCACCCCCCACCCCAATTTACTAGTGTTGTATTATTATATAAGCAGGCTTTAGTCTTTGTTATATTCTTAGATGTTATAAAAAGAGGCGAAGACTAGCCATTTTCCTCAGAAAATATGAGGGGCTTCACAGATAGGCTTTTTTTTTACTATATATTCTATTGGACTTTTTTTGGCTCTAAAAGTAGAGAATATTTCATCACAGTTGAAACTCAGTTTATTTAGTCATGTTATCATTTCAGTTTTAATTGTTCCTTCCTTCTCAGCTATTTAACCTTTCAGTTACTCTTGGTTTGGTATTACTGTCATTTCAGAACCTGTTTGTCCTAGATATGGTAGAACATGTCTTTTCTTATTTGCTATTTCATTTGCTCTCTTTACAGACTGTATGCAGTTGGGGGTCGTGATGGAAGTTCTTGTCTCAAATCTGTAGAATGCTTTGATCCACATACTAACAAATGGACACTTTGTGCACAAATGTCAAAAAGAAGAGGTGGAGTAGGAGTAACTACCTGGAATGGATTATTGTATGCTATTGGAGGACATGATGCACCAGCATCCAACTTGACTTCCAGACTATCAGATTGTGTCGAAAGGTAGCGTCCAAAAGTTATAGCACAAATTATCTGAAACTCTGGCTTGTTTGTCATTTTGAATGAAGGAATGAAAAAGCATTTATTAAGGATTCACTTGGTACAAACTATTATACTGTATGCAAGCAAGCAAGATGGTCTCTGTTCTCAAAAAGCTCACATTCCAATGGACACTCCAATGAGGAAGTTTCAGCAACAAATCAAATAGAAAGGTTCCATCGTCCTTAGGGTACAGTGGCAAAGCAGATTCATCATCTTTAATTTCATTTCCATTAATGAAATTGTGGTTCTGATATTGAATCATTTAATAGTATAGACCAGTGATTCTCAAAGTGAGCACCACCATACCGGGGGGGGGGGGCGGTGATGGCCACAGGTGCATTGGGGGCAGTGAATAACTGTAAGGGGGCAGTGATAGTATGTGACAGGGGGCACTAAGTAATATTTTTTCTGGAAAGGGGGCAGTAGGCCAAAAAAGTTTGAGAACCACTGGGCTAGACTTTAGTCAAAAGAACTTACTGAAGGCAGAAATAGTTGCCAGGTCGTATCTCTCTGGGACTTGCTTCCCTGGATGATGGCTATAGAGGCTGGGCTAAATGTAGGGATCTAGGGAGTTTAGGGAGCACTGCTATTCCAGGAACCCATTGGTGACAGTTGATCTGAAGATCATGTTGCTAGTGGCCAAGATGGCTAGCCCCTTCTCTCATTTCAAATCCCTCTTTGAGATCTACCCTAAGGTTAGAGATTTTTTGCTTAGATCCAGGCTTTCACTGAATCTGGTCTCATTTTTATTTCCTACCCCATTCTCTTTTCTAGTTCCTCATTGAGTGAAATATATTTCTGCATCCAGTTCTGTGGATATTCTCCTTGCCTTTATTTAACCAGTTTAGATGAAAATGAGGTTGTCAGTATCTCTTACCCTCTCTCCTTTTTTGTATAATCTTCTTCTTGTACAGCCCAGTTATATAAGCAACCCCATCTTTTCTCCCACATTCTTAGATTCTCTTTTCTTTGTTCTTTAAAGATTCTTATTCTTAGATTCCCTTTTCTTTGTTCTTTAAAGATGACCAAAATATAACAAAATCATTCCTATGGCCTCTTATTTAATTCCTTCTGTGACCCCCTGATAAAATTAAAGTTCTAATGGAGACACTCCTATCATTTCCTCCAATTACATTGTAAACCGTTTATCCTATTTACGTATTTTCTATGTATTTTACCTCTTGACTCCTGAATTTGTATTCCAAAGCTTCTGCTCAACTCTGGTCTTCAGAAGAGGTATTCTATTTCATTAGTTTTATTTTTTTTTCAGTTTTTCTAGGTAAGTTATTCTCTTTTGTCTTTTAGAATATTGTATTCTAAGCTCTATACTCCTTTTCTATTGGTGGCTGTTAAAGTTTATGTGATCCTGACTTAGTACTCAGTACTTAAAGTTCTTTTTGTTCACTAAAAATATGAACTTATCTTTTTTGTATGTATGATGTGAAACTCAGTTTCTGTTAAACTCCTTTCCAATTTTCCCATTTTTGTTAAAGAAGGAGTCTTTCCCCAGGAATGAAATCATATTTCCTTCTATATGTTGTATCTTCAATCTGTGCCATTAATTGACCTCACATTTTAAAAAACTACTACCAGATCATTTTAATCTTTACTATTTTATGGTTCAATTTGAGATCTATAGCTAACTGCTAATATTTATATAGTGTTGAATGTGTTACACATTTCACAGTTTTTATCTCATTTGATCTATTCTTAAAACAACCCCTGGGAGGTAGGTGCTATTATTTTCCCCATTTTATAGATGAGGAAACAATCAAGTAGAGGTCAGATGATTTAGTAACACAACTAGTAAAGTGTCTGGGGCCAGATTTTTGACCTCCACATGAATTTTGTTATTTCTTGCAACCAATAAAATATTCTTTTGGGAATTTGGTTGATACAATAGTGAATAAGGAAATTAATTTACATAGTGTTAGCATTTTTATTAATTCCTCATTAATGATTAATGTTCCTCCAATTATTTAGATCTTTATTTCTACAAAATACAAGTTGAATTTATATAGACGCTGGGAGAATCTTGAAAGATACACTTCCAAGTATTTTATAGATTTTTTTGCTATTTTTAATTGCATTACTCTTTCTAACTACTTGTGGATTTGTCTTATTTCTTATAACATATTGCTAAAGTTCATAGTAAATAATAAATTAAATCCATAAATAAAATTGTTTCAGTTAATTTTAATTGATTCCGTACTTCTCTGTATCATATATTCAAAGGTAATTAATTTTTATTTCTTATTCACTTACTTTTTCTTGTCTAATTGCTACTGCTAGCATTTCAAGCAGTGTGTTAAGCAATGGTGATAATAATGGGCATCCTTGATTTTCCCCCTGATTTTATTGGAAAGCTCTCTCTTACCTTTCTCCATTACATTTAATGTTTACTCTTAGAGTTAGAGAAATACTATTTACTATATTAAGGAAAAATCTAATCTTATGATTTCTAGGGTTTTTAAAAGAAAATTACTACATTTTTGTCAAAAGGCTTTTAATATCCAACATATAGGTTTTAGTATTTATATATTTTTATATTTTATCACTTTTCTTATGCTGAACCAACCTTGTATTCCTAATATGAACTGAACCTGATCATAATTTTCTAATGGCTATTGTAGCTTACTTGCTAATATTTTATTTAAATTTTTTGCATTGATATTCTTTAGAGATCTTAGGCTATCCTTTTTCTTTCTTTCCATTGTTTCTCTTTAATTTATTTATCAAAAACATAGATTTTTTAATGTTTGTTAGAATTCATTTGTAAATCCACCTGGTCTTTTACATTAGGTTCTCATTTTATGTAAATTCAATACACATGAATTTAGGTATACATGATTGCAATAGAAAAAATAAAGGTAGAAAATATGTAGAATCTCAAAGCAGTATGACCAGTCATACTTATTATCACCGAGTTATTATGCACATTATTTTTGTGCCAGACATTAGCTCTTGCATCAGTCTTATCCAGAGTTCTTGCTTGTAATAAGTTGTGTCCACATCAGAGTAATGCGTCTCTTTGCTTCACTAATGCTATTTTTACTGATAACTCTGATAAGCCTAAGAAAAGTTGTAAAATGCCATATAAGAAAAACTTATTAAATAATGAAGTTTGCTATTATTCATGATTTTCAGCTTACACAAAGGGTCTGGGAACATATTGATCTCATAAAATGAGGTCCTATTGTATAAGACCAGTTGAATTTACAAATGAATTGCATCAAACATTCTACCAAAAGAAGGCATGTAGTTTTTCTTTTTTCTTCCTTTGGGAGTTCAAATTATTTTTATCATTTGGGGATTTATTCTTTTGTAATATTTATAATATTCATCTTTTTACTCAATTCATGTCAATTCTTTTTTAACATAAAAATTCTGGTTTTCATTTTTTACATTTCAAGTTCCAAATTCTCTCCCTTGATCCATATTATGTTTCCATATTATCCATGTTGCAAAAAAGAAAAAGAAAACTACAATAACATTTTTCATTTTGAGCCCTTTGAATTATCTTGGATTATTGCCTTTGTCAAAGTAGCAAAGTCTTTCACAGCTAATCACCATTATGACATTGTTATTATGTACTATGTTCTACTTCTGCTCATTTCACTTGACTTCATATGTCTTCCCATCCTGCCTGTCATTTCTTATAGCCCAATAGTATTACATCACATTAAAAAACCACAACTTGTTCGGCCATTCTCCAATTGATGGACATCCCCTTGATGAGCTGCTATATAATATTTGACATATAGGTCCTTCCCTCCTTATTTCTTTGGGAATATCACTATATTGCTGGGTCAAAGGGTAGGCATAGTTTTATATCTCTTTTGTAATAAATTGTTCTCTAGAATGGTTGGACCAGACCCAGAAATCCATGATCATGATTAATTTTTTCATATAGCCTCCGGTTTTTGTAATTTTCCTTTTCTGTAATATTAGCCAGTATGATAGATATGAGTGATTTTGAGGATTTTTTTCATGTATCTTGATAGCTTTGATTTCTTCTTCTGAAAACTGCCTGATCACTTATCAAATTTGACTCAGTTCTCTATTTGAAATGTGAGGCTTTAATCAGAAATTTGCTTGAAATTTTTTCTTCTAGTTTCCTGCTTTCCTTCTGATTTTGGATGTATTCATTTTGTTTGTACAAAACCATTTTAATTTCATATCATAAAAATTATCTATTTTACTTTCCTTGATTATCTCATTTGGTCATAAACTCTTCTGTTAATCCCTTTATGTCTGAATCATTATCATGGTGTACAGAGTAGAATTTTGATCTATGCCTGGTTCTTGCCAAACTGCTTTCCAGTTTTCCCAGTAATTTTTGTCAAATTAATTCTTAAATCAAAAGTTTGGATCTTTGAATTTATCAAACACTAGATTACTAAGGTATTGTGCACCTAGTCTATTCCACTGGTCCACCTCTCTCTTAACCAATACAAGATTGTTTTGATGATTACTACTTTGTAATATCATTTGAAATCCAGTTATGCTAGGCTGCCTCTCTTCATTTATCCCTTTGATATTCTATATTTTGTTTTTAAGTCTTATTGGTATGGCACTGTAAATTAAGGTAGGATTATCAGCCATGAGCAATCAATATATTTCTCCAACTTTTTAGATCATCTTTGTATAAAATGTTTTGTAACTTTGTTCCTATAGTCCCAGAGTTTGTATTGGTAGGTAGACTCACAAGAATTATTTTATTGTCTACATTTTAAATGGAATTTGTCTCTTCTTGTTGGGTTTTGTTGGTAATATATAGAAATGCTGATGGTTTATTTTACATGCTAAAACTTTGCTGATTGTTCATTGTTTCAACTAATTTTTAGTTGATTCCCTAAGGTTCCCTAAGTATATACCATTATATCATCTGCAAAGAGTTCTGTTTCCTGATTTTCTACATCAGTATTCATAGGGAATTTTTTTCTTTTTGTTCCCTCTATTTGTGTCATAGAAGGAATTTATTTATATAAAATAGTTTATATATTATTAATTGTTCACTTTAACATTCACTTTTAAATCCATCTGGTTCCTGGGAATTTTTCTTTAGGGAGCTCATTTATGGCTTATTCAATTTCTTTTTTTAAAGATAGGATTATTTTATTATTCTATTTCTTCTTCTATTAATCTGTCCAAATTATATTTTTGTAAACATTCACCCGTTTCACCTAGAATCTACAATTTTATTTTCTTCCCCTTTTTAAGTCAAACTAACCAATAGTTTCTCTATTTTATTGCTTTTCTCATAAAAACAGCTCTTACTTGATAGTTGAGTGTATTTTTTAACTTTCAATTTTACTAATCCCTCTTCTGATTTTTCAGGGTTTTCATTTTGGTTTTTAATTGGAGATTATTAAATATGATCTTTCTAGGTTTTTTTCCTTCCATACACTGTTCATTGATCTGATTTTTTTATTGTTGTACATTTAGAGATATTTTTCTCATTTTGGTAGATTGTCTATTTGTCATTAATGAAATTGTTTTATGATTTTTAGGATTAGATCGTGTAGTTTCTAATTAATTTTCATTCTCTGCTTCTAAGACCCTTTATTGAATGTAATTTTTATTGCATTATAGTCTTAGAAAAATATTTCTGCTTTTCCATATTTGTTTGTGAAGTTTCCATATACAAATAAGAAAAAGGTATGTTCCTTTCAATTTCCAGAGGCCTATCTATCATATATAAATTTTTTAAAACTATTCATCTCCTTAGCTTATTATTTTATAGTTAGATTTATCTATTTTTAAGAGAGGGAATTTGAAGTCCCCCACTAATATAGTTTTTATTTATTCCTCCTACATATTTAACTATTCATTTAGAAATTTGAATGCCATGCTATTTGGTACATTTAATGTGGATATTATTAGCAAAATATAGTGTTTCTTTCAGTTTCAAGTGTGTTTCAAGTGTAAACAACAAATTGTTAGATTCTGTTTTTTAATCTAGTCTGCTTTTTCCATTTTATGGGTGACTTCACCCTATTTTCTTTTGGTTTTGCTTATTTTTTTACCCTATCCCACCTCAAAAGGTCTATTTTACTTCTAATGCCTCTGTCAATCTGCTCTCCCTCTTATTACCACTCTCTTATCTCTTTCTCTTCCTATTTATCAGGTAAGATAAATTCCTGTACACAACTCAATGTGTATTGTGTATTATTCCCTCTTTGAGCCACTTCAGATGACAATTATGTTCAAGTATTGACCACTCCCACACACACCCTGTTTTTCCTTCCACCCCTCCAGTATAAAAAGGATTTTCTTGCATGCTGCTTCTATGTGAGATGATTTACCTTATTTTTCTTTTTCTCCAATTAAAAAAATAACATCATCCCAACATAATCGACTTATTCCCTTGACCTATATGTAGAGATTCCTTCAAACTGCCCTAATAATGATATAAACTTTATTTAATGCTTTATGGATTCTCTTTGATTTTTACCTTTTTATATTTCTCTTAAGTCTTTTATCTGAAATCTTTACATCCTGCTCTAGTCTTTTCATCCTGAATGTTTGAAAGTCTTCTATTTCATTAATTATTCATTTTTTTCTTCTGTAAAACTATCGTACTTCATTTTTCATTTTGGCAAATCTGCTTTTCAAGGATTTATTTTCTTCAGTGAAGTTTTGTGCCTTTTTAAATAAACTATTCTCTTCATAATTTTCTTTCATTGCTCTTATTTCTCTAATTTTTCCTCTACTAGAATTTTAAAATCATTTTTAGATCTCCAAGGAATTCTTATTGGACTTGTGTCTAATTCCCATTTTCTCTTTGAGGTTTTGCTCATAGTTATTCTCATGTTGTTGTCTTCACCTGAGTTTGTGTCTTGATCGAGTCTTTTTTTTTTTTTTTTTGTTATTGTTTGCTCAGTATTCTACCTTATTTCTTGACTTTGGATTTTATGTTAAGTTAGGTTCTGCTCACCTAGGGATAGGGGGAGAAGCACTGTCCCAAGCTTCAGTGTTGGGTGATGTGATTTAGGAAGAGGTGTGGTCATTGCTGATCTGTGCTCAGACAATTGCTCTCCTCAGGGTCCCTCCTCCCTTGCAAAACCGAAAGCACTCTTCTCCATCCTGGATCTCAAAAGTAGGTATGGGCAATGGAGTCACTTGCTCAGGCATATATGTGTATACCCATACACACTAATGAGATCACAAATCCCTGAAAAATATATTAAGATAAAAGAATAGTTCAAAATAAAGTTGTAGTGATGACTATTGACAACAAGTGCTATCTTTTTTTAGAATTGAAAACTGCATTGATTCCTGGAGGTTATTCCAGTTCACATGGAATTCATCCAGTTCATTATTCCTTTCAGCACAATAGTATTCCATCACCATCAGATACCACAATTTGTTCAGACATTCCCTCATTTTCCAATTTTTTGCCACCACAAAGAGTGAGGCTATAAATATTTTTGTATGTCTTTTTCCTTATGATCTCTTTGGGGTATAAACCCAGAAGTGGTATGGCTGGATCAAAAGGCAGACAGTCAACAAGAGCCATATTTTATTTTTATTGACTGAAATCCTGTGGGGAAAATTATGTACTACAAATTAAAAGAACTAAGAATTGAGATTTGACAGACTGGGGAGAGGGTAAGAACTATATAGTAAAAGCAATATTTTTTTTTAACCCTTAACTTCTTTGTATTGACTTATAGGTGGAAGAGTGGTAAGGGTAGGCAATGGGGGTCAAGTGACTTGCCCAGGGTCACACAGCTGGGAAGTGTCTGAGGCCGGATTTGAACCTAGGACCTCCCGTCTCTAGGCCTGGCTCTCAATCCACTGAGCTACCCAGCTGCCTCAAAAAAAAAAGCAATATTTTTTAATGGAAATTTAAATCAAGTGAATTGATTTAAGTGAAAAGAAACCTCAAAAGCTAGAAATAAGGTGAGCCAAAAAGAGATTCAGAATGTAGCTTATAAGATATTACAAAATCAATAATAACAGATTCTTTTATTATTTCAAAGGCAAGAACCCAGTCAAAGAGTGAGATCACTTAATAACTGAATTCAAAAGAGAGTCTTATTAAGGGAAACTCCCATTCCCAAATCAGATCAGAGAGCATTTAAGAGTGTGGAAGATCATGGCCCCCAGTCATGGTGTGGTGCTGTGATTCTTCTGCTTGGTCCTTTCTCAGGCATGCTGGACACAATCTTCCCTGGCCTTCCTTCTCCTTATCTCATTTTCTCTCTAGCTGCTAACTCTCACTTTCCTTGGCTATAATGGCCCTCAGATCCAATCACTATCACCATGCATCCCAAGAATGACTGGTAACATAAGAGTTTTAAAGGAACTCAGATGTGAAATTACATCTCTATGTAAGCTATTAATAACCAGCCTCTATGCCAAAGGCCTAAGTCAATGTAGTCAGCGTAGTTATCATAAGAGAATATGGCGTATTCAACCAAACTTAAGCTTACTTACTCCATACTCCAGGAGAAAACAACATGGTTACATAAACAAGAAATAATTCTACTTCCATTCTTTGAATATGTAAATAATTCTACCAACAAGGGCTACAATTTATTTTCATACAAGGATTTCACACTAAAAATTTTTTCAAATTGAGTTGCCAAAAACTAAAAGGACTGCTTTTCCATGAATAAGGAAATGACCTAGAAATAATAATAAACAAAGGGTATATTGGTTGCTAGCCTGGATGGAGAACTATTAAACATGTATATATTCAGGGGTTAAGTGCTCAGATCACTCTGCTTATATATAGTTCAGTCATATCTCATTCTTTAAGACTCCATTTAAGGTTTTCTTGACAAAGATACTGCAATGGTTTTCTATTTCCTTCTCTAGCTCACTTTACAGATGAGAAAACTAAGACAAACAAGGTGAAGTGACTTGCCCAGAGTCATACAGCTAGTCTCCAAGGTCCTCCTGACTCCAGGGCCAGCACTCTATTGACTATGATGCCTACCTGCCCACAGTGCCTTGGCACATAACAGACATTTTAAAATACTGAATCGTTTTGGGCATATATAATGAGTTAGGTAGACATGTAGGTGATTATCACTTATTTTTTTCTGGGCAAAGTCATTCATGACACACCATGACAAATCAGGAAAGTGACTTATAAGCTTCAGTGTGGGCTAGTATTAGCAAAAATAATCTGAACTATATTTAAAAGGTGAGTTCTGAAACTGACCTGTGTAATGGGTCTAAAATAAGTGTAATGGGGAGAAAGAGGATTTTTGATTGAATATATTAAAAGGTTAGGTTGCCAGGGGTTTGAACAATTATCATTCCCCAGATAAAGAGTAACCTCAAGGTAAAATGACTTTTATGTAAATTTATTTACAAATGAGAAGAGGAAGAAGAAATAAGGAAATAAGAATCTAACACAGTAGGTAATTTGCTCCGATCCCCTAGTTAATCCACGTAGATCTAATTAACCCAAGGCTGGAAAGTCAGAGGGCCAGAGGCTCTAAGGGCTTCAGTCACAAAGTCACTATTAAAAGGGAAGCTCCTTAAGAGAAGTTTAGGAAGATTCATTCTTAGACTCACCATGTGGAATGTCCCAGTCACAAACCAGCAGAGCTCCTTCAGGTCCTGTTCACAAACCAGAAGACCCAGCCCAGCTGACTATGGTCTCTTTTTAAAGGGGCCTCTTTTGCATCACTTCCTGTGGCCTCTGATCTGTGGCCTCCTCTTAGTTTACGTGTCCAGTCACAACAGACACTTTTCTTAGGACTGCCCATGAGGCAGTCAGTAAATTCTGATTTGTTACTCTATCACACGTGGGTTACAGACCACCCAAAAATGGAGATGTTTTCACCTTGGTGATTAAATCTAAAGGTGGGCAATAAATTTTGTGAGAATCTGATTTTTACAGTTAATGTTTGGGGAATGTTACTAGAGACTAATATTACAATTATTTTTCAGATATGATCCTAAAACTGATATGTGGACTGCAGTTGCGTCTATGAGCATTAGCAGGGATGCAGTTGGAGTATGTTTACTTGGTGATAAGTTGTATGCAGTTGGAGGATATGATGGTCAAGCTTACCTTAACACAGTAGAGGCCTATGATCCTCAAACAAATGAGTGGACACAGGTATGCCATTCTTCCTTTGATCCTATTATATTTTTATTAAAATTATAATTTCTCACCTTCCCATAAAATTAGACTTATATGACATACTATTTGAAAGTCTATTTGATTCATAGACTTGTTAGGAATTAGAGCTGGTAGAAATGCTAGAGATCAACCCCCCCCCTCAGTTCCTAGATATAGAAACAGATCCCAACAGATCAAGTGACTTGCCCAAAGTTATAGAGATAGAAAATAAAGCAGGCCAGAATTTAAAATTAGGTTCTCCAACCACAAGTCCATTATAAGCATACTAATTATATGACTAAAGACAAACATTGGTCCAGAGAGCCTGAAAATCATATGTACCTTGTAAATATTTGATTATAATTTAAAATTCAAGATTTCTCAATAAGCCAAGAAGTAAATTGTTCTTTATAGTGGTTGAAAGAGCTTTCTTATAAATCCTTTGATTGGATCTCCAATTGTCTCTTCCTGACCATTGGATTTCTATGGCATTTCAAAAAAACAATACTTAAGAGAACTTAACAACCATTTATCACAAAGCTTCTCTGGGTCAATTGATTCAGAGTTATTATTTAGGCTATCAACAGCCTGTCTCCCTTCTTCCTTACTTCCCTCATAGTGAGATAGAGCAACTCCTTTTTTTCCTTATATTCTCTACCTGCTGGATAGGAGCAGAGAAGATCTGTGACAATAGAAGTGAATATCAATTGAAGTAGGTGTCTGGAATTGTTGGATTTATAACGAGGAGGAAGCCTGGGATTGAAGGAAATAGTGATGGACAAAATTCTGACAAATATTTGGAAAAGGAAGATTGAGAGGAAATTTTGTCCATCGTTATTTTTTGTTCCTCTTTTACTTTCACTCCTTATTCCCATCTGCTGAAAATGTTTAAGTACAAATGAGCAAACCATGAAATATTTTGAAGACATGAATACTTTTTTTATGTACCAGTACTATGTTATGAGAAAATTGGAAATAGATTATATCATTTATAGGTGGTTTTATACTGCCTTTTGTTAATCAATAATAATCACAGCTCCAAGCTTCATGGCAGTTTATATGCTGACCAATGCAGGACTACCAAAAAAAAAAAAAAACTTTATCCCTAATGAGTGTAAGAAGCTATTAAAATCTAAAGAGAGAAAACTGATAGCTTTGAGATCACTGAAAATGTTTACTTAATATAAATTCCAGAAATTATTCCTAATAACAAAACGGATGACAAACCAACACAATCAAAATTAAAATAATAGGTATACTTAAACTGTAATTCTGAAAATCACTTTTTGATCTTTGAGAGCATGAGTCCAATTGTATCATAACAGCATAATTCAAAAAAGGTAACATCCCATAGTTGTTGGCAAAATATGCAAAATAATTCCAGAACTGGTACACAGATGTTTATATAATCAGCCATTGCCAATGGCAAACATAATGAAAGACAGAACTTTAAAAAAAGTCCCATAAGGAGAAAAATCAAACACCATAAATGCAGAAATGATTTTTTAAGAGATTTTTTTTGACATATTTCAGAAAAGTACATCGGAATCTAGTTGGTACAATCAGTGAAAAAACTAGAAAGCCATATTACTCAATAAAGGCAACAAAAGAAATCCAGAAAATGAAAGCAGATCAGAAATTCCAAGCTCCCTTAAGCAGAAATTAATAATAAAAGTCATAAGTTGAGTCTATATAGGAATCAAAAGAGTACAAACAACAAAATAAATTACATTAATCAAAGACTTTCCTACAGAGGCTTTTGAAGAAAAAAGAACCTCCAGAGGAGGAAGATGTGGAAAATTCTGGTCATCCATTTGGCTCCAAAAAGTCCAATATAACATAAGTTGGATCAAACCAAAAGTAGAAACATTACACATTATTAATGAGGGAAGTGACGAAAACTTTAGCTTCTCAGCAGAAAAAAGGCTAAAAACAATTGAGAATGAATGATTTCAAACATTCATGACACATAAAAAAAGCAAAGCACTTAGCAATTTTCTTTAAAACACAAGCCTTATCCTGCCTTTATTTACCAAAAGAATCATAACCCCTCCAAATATAGGTCAAACCTATGAACCCCTACGAAGAAAATTATGAGATGCAAAAGAGATGTGCCAAAAAACTTCCAGGGGCATAAGAGCAATTTATTATCAATTTGTTGATTATTGAACAAGCAACATGTTGATCATTACAAAACACAGCCTCACTCATGGTTTATTCACATAACTATAAAATATATGTAACAATAGACAATCACTGCTGTTTGTGGACACAGACCTAGGTTCAACCCTGGGGAAAGGCTTTCTTCTGAAGAGAGGACTCGAGTTCTTTTTTTCTTCAATTGTCTGGCTTTCTAAGAGAAAATCCAAATCCCTGGGGAGAATCACTTAAACCTTAGTTTTGGCTTCCCTAGGACAAAGCATATGGTGATAAATATATAGTTTCAGCTATTATTTCCAACACATGAAATGAATGCTTAAAAAACAAAACATTTTTGACAAGGACAGACATGAAATCATTGTAATTCATATTTTCCTAAAAATTGATATTTAAAACACAGCATACTACTTACTGGCATTGTTGAATATACATTCAACCTTTATATTGGCTCTGTATCCCTCAACAACCTCCATGTCTTTTAGCAAACCAAACTAGAGTATGGGCTCCTATAAGGAGGTATAGTCATCTCAGGATCACTGTTTCTTAGGTTTCCTGTGCCTAAACAGGAAACCGAGGCCCAAAATTCCAACACAAACTCACCTAAACAAGTCCCTACTCTAGCTGCCATGTATCAGCAGTTTTCTGTCTAGATGTGGTAAATGGGAAATCCCAAAGAGAAAGAGTTTACGTGGCACACATTTCCAGATAGAAGAAGATAGAAATTACAAAGGATGGAGTCATTTATTTTAAGGTTTAGTGAGTGGACAGTTTTTCTGGCTTCAAAGACTAATAATCTTTGACCCTGTCCTCTTAAAAAAGGTAGGAAGGAGGAAAGGGACAGCTACAATTTCATCAGCCCTGAAACAACACATATGTGGCTTGCCAGAAAAGACATGGGCAAATGAGTCAATGCATTGTAGCCAAAGACAATTATTATATCCTTTAAATATAAAATAGTCCCAAGTATAAGGATAATACTAGAGTTTTTTATATCCATATGGAAAACTGTCCTCTAAAAAAACACACCACCAAAGATGACATGCATGCTGGGAATGAAGAGAATGGAGTAAAAGGACCCTCTGCTCCCCTGAACCCTCCACACACCAAAAAAAGAAAAGAAACCACCTGAAAACAAAGGAAAAACATCTTACAGGAATAAGAAGGAGTAGCCCTGTTAGCATATCATCTGTGGGCACCAACATAAATCAGACCAGCCCAACACAATTACTTGGTCATTGGCAAAAAAGCTGCAGAATAGAAATTAGCCCAGCCCAAGCCACTCAACAGAGATATAGAAGGGAGTCCCAGGAAGTAGCAGAGCACTTAAGGCAGCAAAGAGATAGAGTGAGAGACCAGCCCAGCCTAAGCTACTCAGCATGGGGAGCAAAAACAGAACAAACACAAGGCTAGCACACTTCCACATGACCTGAGGCAGTGAAGCAGCAGAGTGGAGACCAGCTCAGCCCACAAAACAACAGAGAAACTGGTAAAATGGAGAGATGAGTCTTTAGCTGAACAAAATAGCTGTAAGCCTCTCCCAGCGCAAACCAGCAAAGCCACTTCCCCCTTGAAAGTCAAACTTGAACAGTGCTTTTTCTACCTCAGGAGCAAAGAAGAAACCTCAACAGATATGGTAATGGGAGGAGAAGAATAACTAGAAAAATGAGCAAAAGACAAAGAAAAACATTATCTTAGCTACGTGAAAGGGAAGCCTAAGGGCAGGGGGTGGAGGGTGGCAGCTGGGTGGCTCAATGGATAGAGAACCAGGCCTAGAGTACCTAACAAGATGTGACCTGGTGGCTATAATACATCCAAAAGTCACAATATTTCTCACACTGGCAAATGAGAATTCCCCATATTACAAATAAAGAATTCAAAATATCCTGGAGATTTCAGCCAATAACTTTTCTGGAACTAGACTAAACTGTTTCCCTATGTGAGAATTTATTTTTACATACTATATATTGCATAAAGCCTATATATTAGGGAGAATTTGTGAGCCACAGGTCTCAGACCTGGCTTCATTCAGTCTATATAGATTTTTGCATTCTCTTTGTCCTGAGGACAGACTTGGGCTAATGGGTAAAGTTCTATGATACTTTTCCTACAGATGTGCAAAGCCTCACCTGTCAGTTTGGGGAAAGGCTTCATGAAGGTCTATCTCCAATTAAAGATGTCTTGGAATGTTCAAGCTCCCCAAAATGTATATATGTACCTGGCCTGGACTTCACATTTGTCTTTTGATGATCAAGAAAGTCATTTGACCACAGCTAGGAGGTCTTAATCAATTAATAAATCAGTTTCTTGGATAATTTTAGTTGCTACACTCAAATAACATTGATCTTTTTTTTTAATTAAGAACATTTTAAATAAATATTGCCATGGCACATATTCATAATCTCCAGCCTTCATGAAACAAAAATATTTGAAAGTAAAGACATATAGCAAAAAAGATCAAAATCCTGTGAAAATAGGCTGAGGTACCCTGAAAAATACTTAATGATAGATAGTACTAGTGATACTAGTGATAGATAGTAGTGCAAATAGTATTATCTGCATTTTATAGAAAGGAAATAAGATCAAGTTGTATCAGAGCCAGCATTTGAATCCTAGGTCTTCAGATTCCAAGCCTAGGCTGATTGCATATGGGGGACAATGCACCTACATATGAGGAGGCTTTCCAAAGGAAGAAGGTCCATTTCAGGAGAAAGGAATATCAGAAATAGAGGGGGAAATGCCACCAAAAACAGAGAGCTTTTCAGAGATTTAGATTTACTTGAGGACCACATGCCACAACTGAGAAGAAAGCTGCCAGGTTTGATGATTTGGACTTGGTCATTGCTGCCATAAGTAGAGTGGAAGGAAGTTTAAAAAATGAGTAAGTGATGAGTATTTGTAGCCAGAGTATAATTTTTTTGCAATGAAAGGAAAGGGAGGCAGCTAGAGGCTACAATATCAAGATTATGTGATTATTGTTTCATCCATTTGATGGAGGGTGTAAACTCTAATAAGTGATTTTTTTTAAATCTTAAAATCACTCCATTCCCTCATAGCTATGGCACACAAAACGTGAGAAGACACATTAAACTTTCTAGATAGTTGCCATGACAACCTTTGCAATTCAGAAATGTGAAGACAATTATGTGTTGAACTGGACATTTGCTAATAGGAGTACTGACTGTAGATATTTAGGACAACTCTTGAATTATGGCAATCACAAATAGCTTAAAATTTTTCTGATTGCTCAAGGAATGACAAAATCACATGATTGAGTTAAAAACTCTCCATTGAAATATTTGCATATCAGTTATTTTCCCCATATTCTACTATAAGTGATATGTACTACAGAGACATACTGGTATACAGAGGACTAAAATAAATTTTATTTGTAGCTTATATTTTTAAGCTACAAAATCTTTAATTTTAATTAATATCTAAATAAATAATAAATAATAATTTTTAAAATTAATAATTTTATATTATCTTCTTTAAGAAGATAA
Organism: Gracilinanus agilis; assembly: GCF_016433145.1. NCBI lineage: Eukaryota > Metazoa > Chordata > Mammalia > Didelphimorphia > Didelphidae > Gracilinanus > Gracilinanus agilis. The sequence continues at coordinate 176,886,760 of NC_058135.1, read as the reverse complement.
GGATTGTATATAATGATAATTATATGCATGCCGCTGTATTGTATACTCATAAAATCTTTTCACCAATACCTTGGGAGGAAGAGTAAATGAGGTATTTCCTAAGTAAAGACTTTTTTGAAATATGGTTAGACTTCTTTTTAAATACCTTCTCCCCTTCCAGACTAGTTCACTCTATGCAAAGCAACCTTTTAAAAAAATTATTGTTGCCCCCACATTGTGTCTTCTACTACCAACTTCCCACAGTGCTTTGTATGGTTCTGAGAGCTAGAAGGGATATGGAGTTGGGACTTGAAATTCTGATAATTGTTCCATTTGGAAAACTAAGAAAGTTAGGTGGTTCATTAATAATAGACATTTCATCCCCATTGAATACCTATTTTTAGTAATTTTAAGTAAATCTATTGTTTCAAAAAGACAACTTTGAAAAATTTTGTTTTATGTCTACTGAAATATCATTATAGCATCATGTGTTTAGGTTTAGATCTGGAGGGCTGCTGCTCATTTTTTTCTCTTTTTTTTATTTAGATTTTTCCATGGTTATATATGATTCATGATCCCCTATTGCCCCCTGCTCTTTCCTCTCCCCCCCCCTCCCAAATCCAACAAGCAGTTCCACTGGGTTATCATTGTTCAAAACCTATTTCCGTGTTATTCATATCTGCAGTAGCATAATCCTTTAACATCAAAACCCCAGTCATATTCCTATCAAATTATGTGATCAATCACATTTTTCTAATGCATTTCCATTTCCATAGTTCTTTCTCTGGATGTGGATAGGGTTCTTTCTCAAGTCTCTCAGAATTGTCTTGGGTCATTGCATTGCTGCTAGTAGAGAAGTCCATTACATTTGATTTTACCACAGTGTATCTGTCTCTGTGTACAATGTTCTTCTGGCTCTGCTCCTTTCACTCTGCATCAATTCCTGGAAGTCTTTCCAGTTCACATGGAATTCCTCCAGTTCATTATTCCTTTTAGCACAATAGTATTCCATCACCAACAGATACCACATTTTACATAAGAGAAAATCGAAACACAGAGTTTGTGACTTAACCACGGTCACAGAGAGCCTTATATCAGAGCCTTGACCTGGAATTAGTATTCTTTGTACTATGTCATGGTATCTGTAGACTCTGCAAAAAGACATAGGTTTATACCTTCTGGCCTGGATACTGCTTTAAGTCTTGTTCATTAATGTGTCTTAAAGCTATGGTATCCTAGGATATTGACAGCCCATATTTTATATGCTCAGTTATTATACAACCATATATCTAAATATGCAATTGTTACTTGCTGGCCAGTATTGGATAATAAATGCTTTGTCATTCTTAACAAGCTTCAAATAGAATTTCTTTTAGGAATTTCTTCCTTTTCTAATACATCTCTGCAATATATCCCTCTTGCTAAAATATGCACAATTCCACACCAGTCAGTTGTATATAAAGAAAATATATGGTAAATAAACTCTAAACTACTGAAAAAGGAAATAAAGGTATGAAATAATTATGTGATACACAAATCTAATTATGACCCATTAGACATAAGCTCCTTGAACAAGGACTATTTCTTGCCTTTCTTTGCCTCCCCAGAACTTAACGCAGTTCCTGACATGTTAATTAGGCTTTAATAAATGCATTATATTGTTGACATTTTTACTCAAGATTTATTGTCATGTTGTTTCTTTTTGTTTTAGGTTGCACCATTGTGCTTAGGAAGAGCTGGGGCATGTGTCGTCACTGTAAAACTTTAATCTCAGAATTATTTTATAAAATGAAGATATCTTACTCCTTTCTAAGTTTACTACTATTGTTCTAAGACAAATGGATACATTTTGAGGAAATTTTAAGTGCAGCATGTCCTCCGTCAGGCATAAGGTATAAGGTATCTGATGTTAGTTAAGTTCAAGATGAAAAGGGAGTAGGGGAAACAAATATTAAGTATAAGATTCCATCTTTTTCTTAGTAAACTAATAATACAAGTAAATGGATATGTTAACCCTTCTACACAGAAACAAATGTTGATCAAGAATTTCACTTATTCATAGTTGACCATACTTTATAAACCATTATCTAAATTTTGTTTAACAATGCATATGCACAAACTATAAAAGAGTTCTAGATGCTTCTGCCTTGCAATTAAATAAAACATATGCATCCTTGGGGACTGGAGAGAGCACTTTTTCATCATATCTGAGGCTCATGAATTTTATTTAACCAAAGCCTCAGCAGCATCTTATGCTAAACAATATTATAATTAATATTTTTGAAAAGAGCTTTATTACATATGTATTAGATGTGAACTTTATTTTTTAAAAGTTCATTTATTCCATTTAGTCCAGAAAAAATATAAATATGGACTTTGGGGAATGTTTAGACCATTCCATTAAATCTAACCCTAACAAACACCTAACTAAGAGTTACATATTGTGTTTTCAAAATGCAGTTTGAATCATGGTTTTGTAGTAATTTTTATTATACAGGCTTTCTTGGGAAGCTGTATTTCCTAGAAATATTACTCCTACACATGACAAATATCAGTCATATGGCAATAACTCCAAATGTGGGGGCGGGGGAGGTTCCCCCCTTATTACAAAACTGATTTTTGATTTATCTTTTGATATTATTATAACTAAATTACTTTGTTATTTCATATGTTTCTTATATTTGTATTTGCTTCTTGTGCCTTGTTTCTTATGTTCTGCCACACTATTGTGCTTCGTTGTAATTAGGTTCCTCTGCCTGGTTGGAAATTGTTTTGAAGGTGCCTGATATCTAAAGTATTTGTATATTTGTAAACTAAAGTACATATGTGAATGTTAATGCTCTCAGTGGATTATTTATTGTTTAACAAAAAAAGAGCTGAAACATTTTGTGATGTTTGTGATAAAGTTTCATCTCTTAATGTAATGATCATTATTGAGTATAAACTAAAAACAATTTTATAAATACAATTTTGTGGTTAATGTGCCTTCTTGTTTGTCTGTGGGAAGAAGAAAAGGAGCAAAACATATTAGGGCAGAGGGAAGATTTTTTTTAAGTTGGAATGTAGTCATATCACCTTCCTACAGCTCTGCTAAAGGAATTGTCAGAATTTGTGATTTGGAAGAAAGCTCTTCTGATTCAATGACAAAGTCAGAAATCTTTGATACAGAATGCCAATGAAAAGTCATTCTATCACTAACGCTTAGAAAAAATATGTCAATTCATAGTTTTGAGAACTAGCCAAAAATGTGTTTTTATTTAAGATTCATGTCATCAAATTATTAACTCATCTCTCCATTTTCCTGCCTGGCATCCATTTGTGGTAGCCACTATTTTAAAGGTAGGCTCTGTTGCAATCAGAAGTTTCACAGATCTTAGAGCAGGAATCATGAAGTCAGGATGGGCTGGTTTGTAAATCCAGATACGCTTATGTGATCCTACACAACCCAGAGATAATTATACGTGTAGCACTTAACTCACAGGGCCAGTGTGAAGGTCAAATGAGATATGATATATATAATGTGTTTTGCAAACCTTAAAACACTATATAAATGTCTCCCCTTTCTCATTCCAAACTACTTAATAAACTCAAGGAAAAATTTAATTTTTTTCTTCATAAATTGTGTTATTGTATCAAAAATCTGGAAAAAACTTGAGATTTTTAAAGGGATTTTTTTTATTTAAAATTAACCTTAAAATTCTTGATATTTCACATCTTTCTTGGTCAATTTTGTCACTTAACATTAGTTTATTTATATTTAAATATCTTTTATTTTAAGTACAAGTGCAGTTTAACTTTGATAAAATATCATTTGTAACCTTGTTTTGGATTAACAGTACCAAAGCATTGCATCAAAAATATTCGTCATCTATAAATAAACCATAAAATGCCATACAAATGTTACCTAGGAGTTAACAGATTAACTTTGAAAAAATAAACTTCAATTTCTCTTTTAAGTAAAACACATCAAATTAAGGAGGTCACCTTAATGTCAGTAAGCTGGATTGAATGGTCTGAAAATAAAAAATACCTTTATTAGTGCTTGGGTTATCAAAGAAAAAACAACAGAAAATTTATTGAAATATGATTTACCACTGAATGGATTTGGCTATGGTAGCATAGATCAAAACACAATACACCCCCCATTCCAAACAATGACATACTGTAAAATATATATAACCTATATTTAGCACAATTATTTTATATTCTAACAAACACCTAACACTAGCTATGAAACGAAAAAAAGATTTCTATTTGTTATAGCATATTCTAAAGGGCAAGGCTAAGTGGCTTTATCAAAATGTATGTATTAGTAAAAATGTCAGGCAGTAAATTCCCCTTAATCTGCATGGAAAAAAATTTATTCATGCATAGTCAATTTCTCTGGATCATGGCAGTCTACTCCTTAATATGGAAAGATTGAGTGGCTCTGAAGCATTTTATACACTGGAAGACAGCCTCCAATTCTTTTTAAAATCTCCACTTGTAATAATAGTATCATCAAGATTATGGCGGATACTCATAAATCTGAACTTTTGGCTTAAGGTCATTTACAAATTCAGGCTAGAACTTCAACAGATATGAAGAGTAGGTAGGATAGAAATGATGTCTTTTAAGAATAAACTTCAATCGTGATAACGTGATGTGTTTTTTACATTTGATTTCTTTCACAAGATTGTCTCAGTGTAGGTAGTAAATGCATAGGTAGGGAATTTTTCAAAATACAAATATTCAAACTGTTTCAGGATAATAAGCTTCCACTGAGTAAGCTGTCGTTGCCACATAAAAATGAGAGCACATTAGGAACACTAAGTGAACTAAATGGCCTTTGAAATACTATTACTTTCCCTTTCCTTCATATAATCCCCTCCAGCAGGGACCAGCTAAACTAGACTTAGTCATTAACTCAAATAACTACCCTATGCTGTCTAGCCTCTATGCTGTTTTATTCACATCCTATGCCTGGGACCTTCCTGCATCCTACATATCTGTTGATGTCCTACATATCCTTTAAAAGCTCAACTTGGAAGCCTTCCTAAAGCCTGCCTTGATACTGGAAGGACCTCAACACTCTGACCCTGAGTCCCACCACTTGGTATAAAGCTTATCACGTCCAATTGATTATAAATATTGTGAAAATAATCTGTGTCCTGTAAGCACTGGTTCAGGGAAGATACTGTGTCTCAGTTGAATCATCTGTCTTTCCCAGTAGCTAGCACAGTACATTCTTTATGCAGTAATTGTATGCTTTTTGTTAAACTAAATATGAAAGGGGTTATTTAAATATGATCCACTGAGCTATCCAGCTGCCCTCTGCACTTACTACATTTCTATCCAGTGTCACATAGCTAGTAAATATCAGGGTGGACTTGAATTCAGATCTTCCTTACTCTAGGAAGCCCAGCACTATGTCCATTTGCACCATCTAGCTGCCTTGACTATATACTGGTTATTTAATGTTTATTATAATCAAATGACTTATAGTGAACCAAAGTCTGTTTTCTTCTCATTTCTTCCCACTGGTCCTGATTTTACCCTCAAGAGCCACATAGAATCAGTCAGTCAGTCAGTCAGTCAGTCAACTATTTGAAAGACAGCTACAAGGTTCCCCCAAAATTTGTAATTCTACTATCTAAATATCTCAAGTTTCTTAACCATTTGCTTATGTCATATGGTTTCAATTCTTCTCGCCATCCTCATGCTCCAGTTTGTTAACAATATTAGTAATGTCCCTTCTAATTTGTGCTCCAAACTAAGCAGAATACCAGTCTCAGAGTTACAAACTCAGAACTCATCTATTCCACCCAAAGACTATACAGGCCTGAAGAATTTGAGTGAAAGAGGCCCACATCACTTTTACCTACTCCTAATCGTTAGGGGAGAATAACAGTGGGGTTAAATTGCAAAGATATGACACTTCCTACCTCTGTTCTATGTCTCCTCATTTAAGCCTTGTCCTTGGCCAATCTTTTCTATGTTTTACCATGAACCCAATATAATGGAAGCCACTGTTTAGGTCTTTTTTTTCCTTTTTACACTTTGTGAGACTGTTCATTGGTTATCCTTCACCAATGTGCAAGCCCACCTCCTATTCTGATCATACATTTCCTCAACAAAATCCCATACACCGCTTTGTGATTATAGGTTGTCAATTCAAAATATGCTACATGAATGAATTTTAGATCTGGTTAAATGATTGGATCCAAAGAAAGTCATTAATAATTAAATGCAAACTTGAAAGGCTCAAGTAGAGTGATCCAAGGGCCTATGTTTGGCCCTAAACTGTGAAACAATTTTTAAAATAACTTGGATAAAGACATGGCAAGTATAAGTATCAAATTATACTAGATAACTGTATTACAAAGTTCTTGACTGGCTAGATCCTTTCATAAATAGATGGCTCTGGGGTACTTTCCTAATCTCAAATTACTTGAATGAGCAACATCTATTACAATGAAATTTGATAAAAATAAATCTAAAGTCTCATACCTGGGTTCAAAAGTTAACTTCACTAGTAAAAGATGAAGGAGGGGATGGTTAGACAGCAGTACTAATAAAGCTGAGGCTTTTCCAGACTACAAAATCAGTATGAATCATCAGTGTGATGAAAAGAAAATTGTTTTATTGCCTTTATATTATTGATCATGAACCAAGTGATCACATATAATAACTACAGCTACGATTTTTAGAAAAAGTTAGACCCAGTTAGTAAACTGTTTATAAGATATCAATTATAATAACAGAATATTAACCAAAGTATTAGCAAGGATGTGGTTTGCCATATTTGCATATTATAGTAACTAGATTAAAGAGCTTCTACTGGAGGAATAAAAACTTCAGGAATTATGAAATTAGTATCTAGGGAAGCTAAAACCCATGCTGGGTTCAAGATGTGCTGCTGAATGAAAGTGGAAAAAATCGCACAATCATTCCAAATAGGACCACTACCAATTTATGTTGCACAACCTCAATTGGGCCTTCACTGCTGCTAGCCAATCCTAGGATACCTCCCTTATCAACTTGCTATCCTTTCCAAAGCAGCTCTTCTAAACCTTTTTATCCCTCCTCAAACTTCCCATGATTCCTCCTGCCCCTACTCTCTCAACTGAGAACCTCAACTCTTATTTTACAAAAATTCACCATTTGCCATTCACTATGAACTCTTTCTCTTCTCCCCTCTTCCTCCTCTCCTATCACTCAGGTACCTTCAGCTGATACTCCTTCACCTGCCTCATAAATGAAGTACTTGTTTCCACGGCTATCCCTCTGCTTCTTCAAGCAGTCCTATTCTATCCTGTCTCCTCCAACAGAATACCCCACCCCCACCCCATGATCCCTACCTTCATTTCTTTTCCTTCTTTTGCCTGACTCCCAGCTCAAGCCCTACTTCCTACAAGCATGCCCATGTTTCCTCTGTCCTGAAAAACCTGCACTTGATCCTTCCATCTCTTCTATCGTCCTATGCTATATCTCTTCTATCCTTGGTAGTTAAACACCTTGAAAAGGCCATCCACAATAGGTGTCTCCACTTCTCTTTTTAACCTCTTACAATCTGGCTTCCAGCCCTGTCATTCCACTGAAACTACTCTAATGAGCAGTTTTAATGTTCACTATTAATGTACTAATGATCTCTCTTTGATGACCTTTTCTCTATCCTCATTCTCCTTGACCTCTGTGCAGCCTTTAGTACTTGATCACTCTCTCCTCTGTGATAATTTCTTCTCTCTACATTTTTGGGACATCATCTTTTCTTGCTTTCCTCTTACCTATTATCTGACTACTCCTCTGTCTCTTTTGCTCAGTGCTCCTCCAGATCACACCCTCTAACTATCAGTTCTCCCTCTATATATTCTTCATTTGATGGTCTCATCGGCAACCATGGATTTAACTACTCTCTTTATGACAATTCTCAGATCTACCTATCATTCCCCAATCTCCCTGCTGACCTCCAATCTTGCATCTCCAGCTGCCTTTCAGACATCTTGAACTAGATGCCTGATAGACTTTTTAAAAAACTCAACAAGTCCAAAACAGAACTCGTCTTTCCCTTCAATGCTCCCCCATTCCTACCCTCCCTTTCATTGTAGAGGGCAACACCATCATCCCAGTCCCTCAGGCTCACAACTGAGGAGCCAACCTGGATTCCTCATCATCTCTCACCTTCCATAACCAAGTTATTGTCAAGGCTTGTTGATTTCACCTTTGCAACATCTCCCAAATACACCACCTTTTATCTTCTGCCCCTGCCACCACTATAGTGATTACTACAATTGCCTGCTACCTCAAGTCTCTCCCCACTCCAGTTATCCTTCATTCAGCCACTATAGTGATTTTTCCTGGTCTGATCACATCACCACCACTCTCTCTCACATCCCACTCAGTAAATTCCCAGGGTTTCCTATTGCCCTCAAGCGTGAACACAAAAAACTGTTTAGTATTTAAAGCCTTTGATAATCTAATCCCCTTCTACCTTTCTTGTCTTAAATCTTGCTTCACAACATATACTTTTCAACCCAATGGCCTCCTGGCTGTTCCACAAATAAGATGCTCCATTCCTTAACTCAAGACATTTTCTCTGACTGTCTCCCACACTTGGAATACTCTCCCTCTGCATCTCTGCCTCCTGACTTCTCTGGCTTTCTTCAAGTCCAAGCTAAAATCCTATCTTCTCTCCAGGAACATTTCCCAGACCCACTTATTCTAATGCCTTCCCTCTTTTAATTATTCCTTTTTTGTCCTATATATAATTTGTTTGTCTATATCTGTTTGTTGTCTCCGTCGTTAAATTGTGAGCTCTTGAGGGCAGGCACTGCCTTTTTTCTTTTTCTGTATCCTCAGCACCTAGCACAACACCTGGCACAAAGTGGGTGTTTAATGTTTAATGACTGGTAGCTGGAATGGCATAGTTTCATTGTATGTAAATATGTGTACAGTGTTACTATAGTACCCTGTCAGCTCATTCCTTTTCCCTTTTATGGATGTATTCCAATCATCTCATCCCATCAACTTTTAACATTAAAATTTCATATCCAATTTATTACTCATATCTCATACATTGACATATACATATTTCAGATCATTAAATATTTAACATTCCCCATTTTCTCCTGCATATATCTCAAACATGTACAAGAATATACATTTCAGCCTAAATCTTCATTATGTTAACACCATCTCTCCTGTTAGATATTAAGCTCATTAGTAGTAAAAATTTATTTTACCATACTCTCATTTCCATTCAGTGGTAAATCACTTGTTACCCTATTGCATAGCTAAATAATATGGCTCATATTAAATAAGTAGGCTTTTAAAATACATTCTTACAACTTTTAAAATTACTTTTCATCATCATTTGCCATAAATAGCATTTACCTGAAACTGTTAAGGATCTCCTACTTCTGGCTTGAGATAAGGTGTACAGTCAGCTATTTTTTTAACATTAGCAATGTTCAATGTTTCTGAACACATAGGACAAGTGTTTTCTGAATGCAGCATTCTGTTTTGTTTTTAAAAAGCATTAGAGACAAATTGTATGTTAATTCTTCTTTTGCTTGGAATTACATTGCATTAATTACAATTCACTGCTGAGTGCCATTCCTAAGAGAATGTCCTATACTTAACATTAGACCTTTAAGCCTTCACTTCTAATTTGGTGTAAAACTCACTTCACACACCCTGGGGATCCATTTGAAGTACTCTTTCTAATTGGGAAAAGTAAAAGGATTGGTATTCCTTTTGCCTATCTTTCTTCTTATTCCCACTCCAGTTGTAAAGTACCTCAAGAAAAGCTGCTACTAGGGTCATCCTAACTTCTCCATTCTTTCCATACTCAGTCTTCATTTGTCAATAAGAATTTCTAGCCCCCAAGAGCAGTGATGGTGAATCTTTTAGAGACCAAGTGCCCAAACTGCACCCTCATGCCACATGTGAGCTCCCCCACCTTATTCCAGACAGGCAAGGGAGGAAGTGCTCCCATTGGACTGCTGGGCAGAGGGGCATGTCATGTGAGAAATGTCCCTAGGCACATGTGGAGAGGGGGAAGGGAGTAGCCTTCTCCAGCATGCTCTGGCACATGTGCCATAGGTTTACCAACATAGCTTTAGAGTATTGTTCTCAAGCTGCCGAATACAATATGTACAGCTAAGAGACAGGTATTATGCTATATCATTTTTGATAACTTCATTTAAAATTTTTCCTTATGTTTTCAATCTAAAAAATGAAAAGATAGAAGTAGATAGTATAGTATAAGTTTCCTTTTTTTTCTTTAAAGATATCAGAAAGTTAGAATTTTTGCTTTCTTTAAAAAAAAAAAGGCTTTGCCGTATTCCCAAACTCCTACTATTAGCCCAAATATTTCTTCATGCTGGCAAATTCCACCAACAAAGGTTTGGGTGATGATTTGCTACCAAATATCCCTCAATCAGAAAGTAATCAAAGGAATTATTCTTAAATTTCAGAGTAAGTATAACTACTAATAAAGAGAATATATTCCAATAATTCACTTTGTGGTTAGAAGTTTTACAGCTAGAATTAGAAATATTCTAAGAGTAACAGAATACATTTCAGGACATGGATTCCCTTCTCTTGTATGAAACTGTCACTTATGTATCCCTTCTCTCCTCTTTAAAGTAAGAAAGCAACAGTCTTGGCTAACCTAGTGCTACTTCATCTCTGGGGACTGTCCTCTAATATATACCATGGCCCAGGTGGCATATCACTCAGAGATTACTGGGCCCATATGGCTCTTCCTATTCCTAGGCATACTTATGAAAAGGCTGTCTCTAAATCAGCACCATTGCCTCTGCTGCCATTACCATTACCAACCCAGAACTAAGAGGACCAGAACTTGCTCACATTTGTTTCTCCAAAGCAGATTTTGTTAAACAGAACTTTATTCTCAGAAGAGTTTGTTAATAAGAGATAGGGTTTTCTCTTTTTTTAATTAAGGCAAGTTATCACCAAATATTACTTTGATCCAGTTCAGTAAATATTTACCTACAGTGTATTAGGCACATAACCATTATATGATCACAGTAAGTAGATAACATAAAGATTCACTGGGCCATCTCCATTGACAAAAATAATCAAGGATGGAGTCAGTAACCTTTTAACTTGTTAAAGGTATATAATTTACTGCTTCTTGCCTAAGATGTAGAATCCGCTTCCCCTCACTTCTTTCCCTCACTCTCTCACTATGTCCAGATCTATAATTTTAACACAGTGGGATTTCCCACAACGTGGGAACTACCCCCACCACCAACACATGAACCCTTTTGAGGCCTTATCATATTGCAGTTATGACACTAAGTTCTCCAAGGATATGCCAACAAAAGTCAGTCAACAGTCAATAAGCATTTATCAAGCATGTACTACATGCCAGGAGCTATGCTAAGTCTTTGGAATATAGAAAAAGGCAAAAATTACCCTGCCCTGTGGGCAGCTGGGTAGCTCAGTGGATTGAGAGCCAGGCCTAGAGACAGGAGGTCCTAGGTTCAAATCTGACCTCAGCCACTTCCCAGCTGTGTGACCCTGGGCAAGTCACTTGACCCCCATTGCCTACCCTTCCCACTCTTCTGCCTTGGAGCCAATACACAGTATTGACTCCAAGACGGAAGGTAAGGGCTTAAAAAAAAAAATTACCCTGCCTCAAGCTTTGGCAGGTTCTACAATGTTGGAAAGGCTCCAAGTAGATGATTAATTCTTTGGCTATGGCAATCCATGCAACAAAAAAATCCAAAGTGGTCCCCAGTTCTTTGCAAACTCCTTTTGTTTATATGCCAAGGGTGACAATGATGCCCAAGGGCATAGAATGTACCAAATGCAGAGTTTTTAAGTATATCTACAATCCCTAACTTAGTTGTTGGTATGCTTAACCAGTGGATATATTTCTGCTGGAAGTGAATAAAATTTTAGTATTTGTACTATAAATGAAATTAGTAGGTGAACAGCAATTTCCCCTCATTGAAAAGATGAGTGGGTAAAGTTAGTTTAATTATATGTCATAAGGCAACAAGATGCATCATTTCATGGGATAGCGGTCATCTCACATTGTAGTAACTACAGTAAGATTGGCATCATGAAGATAATTAGAGCTTATGCATGAAAAACTATGGAAGAGAGCTCTTTCTTATGAATCTCCTAATTAAATCAATATATGCCTTAATATTCAGTGACTTCATTGAAAAGGGGGCATAGAGAACTTGGCAAAAACAAAAAAAAATTGGAAAATTTAGCTGAGTAGTAAGGAATGAGAGACCAAGATTCTTCTCTATAGATTATTAATATTTTCTTTTGAGAAGAGAGTTTGGAACCAATGTACTTGATGGGCATCAGATAACATCACAAAAATATTATTTTTAATAAACAGAAAATAACTAGTTTAACTACATTATAAAATTATTTATATAAATTAAGGCATTAAACAGAAAGATGCCCACAAAAGTCTTTGACACTCTCATAGGAAAAATTCAACTTGAAGATCTTCTCATACCTCCTGTTTGTGAATCAGATAATGCTGACTACATCAAGCACTGGAAGAATAGAGAGTTCCCTAAATGAGACCCATAATCACTGAAGAGTTTGTCCTAATTCTCCTCAAAGGAAAAAACACATGAATAAAGATGGTTCATTGTCTAGATTATGACATTAAACCACAGAGCTTGCTCATAGATACATATATTTTGGAGAGAAAACACAGATGGGAAAACTGGATTACAATAGAATAGGAAGAAGAGGAAACTTTTTAATTTTAAAAAATTTTTTAATGATCCCCAAGACTCAACCTGAAATAAAAGACATTTTTAATAACAGTACTTTTCCAGTGATGCTAAATGGCTGCAAGTAATGGAATACTACAATCTCTAAAAAATGAAAGTTGATGATTACTCAAAGAGTAATGGAGAGGACCATGGTAGGTTTAAATCAGCTATAATTTACTAACAGCATATGCCGACTGTGCAGGAATAGTATAAAGAGTTAGATGTCTGGAAAATAGCTGAGCCAGTCAACTCATAAGAGCAAGGGACAAAAGATGCACAAACAGGTAGCAAAATTCTGGAAAATGAGGGGAATGTCCTCGATTGGGGAATGGCTGAACAAATTGTGGTATCTGTTGGTGATGGAATACTATTATGCTGAAAGGAATAATGAAATGGAGGAATTCCATGTGAACTAGAAAGACCAAGAATTGATGCAGAATGAAAGGAGTAGAACTAGGATAATGTACAAAGAAACTAAAACACTGTGGCACAATCAAACATAATGGACTTCTCTACTAGCAGCAATGCAATAATTCAGGACAATCCAGAAGAACTTATGAGAAGGAACACTATCCACATACAGAGAAAGAACTGTGGAAGTAGAAACCCAAAAGAAAAACATATGATTGATCAAATGGTTCAATGGGGATATGATTGGGGATGTTGACTTTAAATGATCACTCCATTGCAAATATTATTAATATGGAAATGTTTTGAATAATAATACATGTAAAACCCAGTGGAATTGCTCGACCTCTCTGGGAGGAGGGAAGGAGGAGGGGAGGGAAAGAACATGAAACATGTAACCATGTAAAAATATTCTAAATTTAAAAATTTAAATTAAAAAAATAAAAGAAGTAGGGGGAAAAAGATGCACAAACAGAGCCTGTGTGACAAATTGGAATCCATATGAGGTCTAAAGCTCTTTAAAAATGGCTCCCAGAAAAGAAAAAAGTACAACATGAGAAGGTATAGATGAGTGACAAGTTGTATTATTGTAGGGAACCTCTATATCAAGGAGATGAGTTTCATTAATGTATATATTTGCATTTAAATCTATGTTTCAGAAAGCATAATCTTTTTATCCAGTTTCCTGATTAGATTTTTAAGTTAATAACTGAGATTTTTTTCCATACTCACTAAATGTCCATAGTGCCTACCACAATGACATGTCCCATATACATGGAAAACAACACTTATTGTTTTTATATATGTGGGACAATAAGTCTGGTCAACTGTAATATTATTATATTACCGTTATATTACAAAGAACTCGGTTTCATTAGTTTCTAGTTTCTATGCTAATCCATCCCCTTAAAAATTCTGATGAGAAATATTGCCAAAATTATTGCCTCACCCATCACCTGGCCTTTATGCTTCTTGCAATAAGTGGAGAAAATATACATTAGTTGCCTTAGCAACCCATTCCCTTGAGGCTGATACACTCAGCAGAAAAGGACATATATACCTGTTACTATAGTAACTCAATCTGTATCAAAAAGGATTTTCTCTTTGCTGCTAAACTCATCTTTTCTTCAATGTTATTAGGTCAAAAAGAAAAACATAAAAGCTCCTAAAGGGCAAGAACTATGTCCTTTGTATCCAAACCACGTCTAGCATTGTGTCTTATAAATCATAGTATTTGTTATTGTTCAATCATTCAGACATCTCTGACACTTTGTAACTCCGTGGAACACAGCTATCTGTGGATAATGGGGGCAAGGGGGATGGTTTCTCCAGTGGATTAAGGTAACAGGTTAAGCAACTTATCCAATCATATAGCTATTAGGTGTCTGAGGCTGCATTTGAACTCAGGTCTTCTTGATTAGGCCCAAAGCTCTATCCACTGAGTCACTGAGCTGCCTCCACATAGTATCATACAAATAGTTCAGTTATTCTTTATTGGCTGGTTGCATAATTGCCCACCTTCTCCAATGCATCCAGATTAAAGAAAAGTTTTAAGACCTTGAGCTTATACATTAAAGATAGGATTTCAAAGCATTTTTCATATTTTTAAAATATAAAAAAATTGAATAAAAAGTCCCTCAAGAAAAATGAGGAAGGGATTTCTTTCATGTGCTTGCTATTAGGATATTAATGATTCACCTTAAGAAGAACCAACAGAAATTGAAATTTTGTGTGAAAAAAAATTCCTTTGGGGGGCAGCTGGATAGCTCAGTGGATTGAGAGCCAGGCCTAGAGACGGGAGGTCCTAGGTTCAAATTCCGCCTCAGACACTTCCCAGCTGTGTGACCCTGGGCAAGTCACTTGACCCCCATTGCCTACCCTTACCACTCTTCCACCTATAAGTCAATACACAGAAGTTAAGGGTTTAAAATTTTAAAAAAAAATTCCTTTGGATAAAAAAAGCTCAAAAAGTATGGTAATATGTAGAAATTGCAAAGTATAAGACTAATTAAGATGTCAAGTCATGAATCATTCTGAAAAAACCATACAAAAGCAGAGTTAGATAAGATAAATAGAAAGAGGGCACAGATGAGAAAATATAATACTTGGGAGATTTTAAAGTGTTATAATTAAAATAAATTTAAACTTACATTCTCATCTCTGAAAATAAAGCAGGAAAGTCACAGTAAGGGCACACAGTCCAATCATCCTTTATCATATGTCGACCCTATAAATACAATTATTTGAATAATGATTGAATAATTTTTTCATATCACGTTATATACAAAATTCCTTGCCATGACCTTCAGTCAGACAACATTGTTTCTTCAAGTTTCATGACTTCACATCCCTCAAGTCTTAAAAGAAAGATTGTAATTGTAAAATATTGTCAAATTCCCCCTTTTAAAATTGAACACTAGGCTTATCTAACAGCTAAATAATACAAAATCTCAGGGATTAAAATGCTTTAAAATAAATTAGGTCATTTTTTATGATAAGTAAAATTATCTGTTGTATTTTAGTTTCTGATCTCTTTAACAAACAATATCTAACTTGATAAATTAAAATACAGGTTAACAAAAAAAGATAAGACTAATGAATAACTTGGGTTTTTTTAACCAAAAGATTACCCAGCTGATTCATTTAAAGATCAAGGCTATTGTATAAAATCCTAAAAATAGAGATAAAAACTAACTTTAGGGGTTCAACTTCCTTCCCAGTGATGAAATTCCTTCTGTATAGTCCCTAGTTGAAAATTTCCAAAAATAATAGGGAGTTCACAGTTCACATGAGAAGCCATTCTACTACTGAATAGCTCTAATTTTAAGGAAGTCTTTATACTAAAGTTGAAATCTTCTTCCATGAAAATTCTCATTTTGGTTCTTGTCACTTTCAATGGAGTGACAGGGAAGAATTCTAAACTGTACCCCATAAAAAGGTGTCACTCCATAAGGAATGCTCTTTTGCTCTGACTCATTCCTGCCTAACTGCTTTCTGGTGACAGAAGAAAGAATACTAGAGGGGAGAGACCTCGGGTCTTCTCCATTTGAGGTTTACATATGGCCCATAACTATGGGTTCTCTGGTCTCTTCTTCAGTGTTTCTTTTTTATTTTAGAAGGATATTGGTAATGGCTATAATTTTGCAAGTTTTGCTTCAAAAGGTCAATAGAGTGAGCCACCAGAAGGTCAAAAAGTAGAATCTAACCCAGGCTTCTCAGCGATCAAGGCTAGCTAAAGGCAATGGAGAGCAAGAATCAATTTTCAGTATCCAACTCAGAGGTAAATGAGACATGGACTCATCCGGCCAGTATGCCTCATTGGATATAAACTTGGTGGAATTGATACTATATAGAAACTGTTAAATTTGATCCCACTCTCCTCATAGACCATATAATATAGGAAAGAATGTACCTCCGAGGTATTAGTGGTAAATATTTGTACTCCCATTCTCATTATATCTAAGTAAATATCGCTTTGTAAAAGTAAAGAAATAAAATACAACTTGACCTTATTTTACTTACATACAACCTCTTTTAGTTAGGAATAACAAGAATACATGTGTTGTATAAAGTGAAATAGATTTATACTATTCAAGATTAGATTTATTCTGCTTTTCTCCACCTATATAAACTAGAAGCAATGGTTGGAAAATATGTAAGGGTAGATTTGGGGTCAAATAACTTATCTAACAAATTGAACTATACCAAAGTGAAAACTTGTATATTCAAAGTTCTTTAAGTATGTAAAAGCTTTGTAAAGAAAACAATCATATTGTTTGTATCTAATATTGTTCCTACCATCCAAAAATGAAATAAATAAATGCTTATATTGATTAGATATTGCTACAATAAGCTTTTAAAAGATTTTAAATTTCTTTTATTGCACTAAAATGTTGACACATTAAATGTTTTTCCAAATTAAGTGTATCACCATGGGGAGGAGAGGGAACTTGATTAATTTTAATTTTAATAAAATGTAGTGGTAATGGTAGTGGCAATTTATTACAGATGCAGCTGCTGATTAAGTAATTACTGCATATCTTTGGGGGCCTGGAGGATAATGGTTTCCAAGTAACTGATGTAGAAGTGTTCTTATTAACTATTGAAATGCCAGGTTGTAGTATGATAAACTTTTGGAGTAGAATAAGAATTGTGTTGTTTTTTTTAAAAAAACTTCTATATACATGACAAAATTTTTACTGAATAGTTAAAAAGTATATAATTCATAAGAAATATTTAAAAATTCAACTAAAAATAAAACATGATTTTTCCTTTCATCCATGATTGACATTTTACTTTGAAAAAGTAAAAAAACAAAAATCTCAAGCCTTCTTAAACAGTGCAAGTTGGTTCATATTCCTTTTCTATTCCCGTTCATATTCTCTTAGACATATGAGTTTCCAATGATAAGAATAATTAAATTTTATTTTTATATGAAAATTTTTTCTTTATTTCTATGTACATGTGAATTTATTTCATTTTCTTATTTATATTCTTCTATTACATCTTTTTCAGGCTCTCTTCCCAATTTGCATCAAGATCATGATTAAACTTAGATAAAGCATGATTTCAATATGGGCAGCTATACTCAATGCGTAGAGTTTTAGACATGGAGTAATCTAAAAATCTTATTAAAAAAGGAAATGAGGTAAAGCCTGTTTTTGCACTTGATCTTAGCCAAAAGGCCAAGAAGTACTGAGGCCTGTTTTTGATGAAGTCATACTAGCCGACTCTTTGTGAGTCATTTCTATTTTTGTCAGCAAGAATTCATTAAGGCAACAAGATAGTAAAGATACAAAGAGAAAAATGAAAAAGTCCTGCTCTGATAGAGTTTACATTCCATCGGGAAAAAACACGGATATACAAAATATATATCTAAAGGTAGAGGTCAAATACATCAATCACTCATGCCTCTTAAAATAACTAACAAATAGCCCCAATACCTTTATCAGATGAGAGCAGCTCTACTGACTCAATCAAAAGTGTTAAAGTAATGTATGACTATGGGTCTTCTATAAAATAGTGACACAACTCAGAAACTAAAATTGGAACATGTGATAAAGTGGAAGAGAAAGCAGTCCTAACCAAGCCTCTAAGAGAATTGCTTCAGCTGAAGGGGGGAACGATAAGATACTTGGTTGAGAGTCTGAACTCAAACTTAAAATGATTGCTATAAATATTACTCCCAAACCAAGATACGATCTCCTCTACTATTTTAGTCCCTGGGGAAAGTGGCCTAAAACATAAAGTGGTAGCTACCCAGCATTCCAAGTTCAGTGCTGAATGTGGCATAGCTGATGAATGAGTATGCTCTTTTTCTTGCAAGGCACAGTATCTTGGTTGATGTATGTATGTCCCACTGGTCTGTGTCAAGCAGGTTACTGTTCAGAGCTTCACTAGCTCACCAGGCTCAGCTGCAGGGGCTCTAGCAAATTCTGCTAAGGACTCCCATCAGTGAACTTCTGATGGTTCTTCCAAACTTTGAAAGCTCACAAAGTTGTAACCTGTTCTATTTCATCTCTAATTCTCATCTATATATGCTTAGAGGAGAATAAATACAATAGAAACTGAAAAAACAAAAGCACCATGGATTTGAGGCCACCAGGGAACCAGATGGGGAAGAGCTGTTTCCCTTGGAGTCTTAATATTTTTTTCCTCCTTACTCAAAATCCACAAAAGAAGAAAGAGAATGAAACCTATAGAGTCCATTTATTGAGGCCTTTCAGTCCTGGCTCAACAGTCAATCAAAAGGCTTTAAGAAGTACCAGACAAAAAAGGGGAAAGTCACAAAATACTTATATGTAAGCTGAACCTAGAAGGAACTGGGGGTTCTAAGACCTAGAGGTAAAGAGGAAGTGCATTCCAAGAATAAGTTAGCTCATCCAAATGCACAAAGATAGAATTTCAGAAATGAAGGTCAGTATGACAAAACTGCAAAGTAGGTGTGGTGATAAACAGGTTGTAAACTGGAGTGGTGACTGGAAAGGAACAAATCTGAGAGATGTTGTTGAGATAGAATTAGCAAGACTTAGCAACTGTGTGTGGTATAAGGGAGAGTGAAGAGTTGAGGATGACCCTGAGACAACAAACCTATGTCACTAGAAGGATGACAATCCTTCTCACTCACTCAACATAAATAGGGAAATTTGGAAAAGGGGTCAGTTTGAAGGTATATATAATGGATTCTGTTTTGTATCTGATAAGTCTTAAATGCCTTTGGAACATCCAGTTTGTAATGTCCAATCAAAATTTAGTGATGCTGGACTAGAGTTCAACAAAAATACTAAGGCTCTACTAATACTATATAGATCTGAATCATCTACATAAAGATGATCATTGAATTGATGGGAGCTGATGAAGTACCAAATGAGAAAGTGTAGAAAAAGATAAGAAGATCCAGAACAAGCCTTACAATACATTCTCAAATTTTGCTAAGAAACAAATTTAAGCAAAGGGAAAGGGTCATAATTGCAGATTACGATTTTTGTGATAGCAAAAAACTAGGGGGAAAGAATACTTGTCAGTTGGAAGATGGATGAACAAATTATGGAAATAAAGCACTACAATATTTTTGTATTTTAATAAATTAAGTGTATGAAGAATTCATCAAAAAATGATAAGACTTGAATGAAATAATATATAACAAAGTAAGCAGAACCAAGAGAATCATTTATACATTTACCACAATCCTTAAAAATAGCAGAACTCTGCTGAAGGGATCAAAGTAGGCAATGAGAAAACTAAACTATCACTCTTTACAGATGACATGATGGTATAGCTAGAGAATCTGCAAAAATCAACTAAACCCACATAAATCATCAGCGTTCTTATATGTTTCCAACAAAACCCAGCAGCAAGAGGTAGAAAGAGAAACTCCATTTAAATTCACTCTAGATCAGTGATGGGCAAACTTTTTAAAGAGAGGGCCAAAGGAAAGGAAATGCTCATTTGTTGGTCTGTTTCTAAGGCAACTCTTTCTAAGTTTCATTGTATTGCATCCTACTCATTGTATTCGTCATTAGGAATAATGTCGCATGGCCAGATAGAATATTTCAGGGGGCTGCATCTGGCCAACACCGTAGTTTGCCCATCACTGCTCTAGACAGATAAATCTGCCTTCTATAGTGCCTACTATTCTAGAGAACATCTACTTCTCTTGACATTGTGTAGATATCAATAGAGTATGGAGGCTATCTATTGGTTATTTTGCAATCTTATTGCATGATGGATTCTCTTTTCACCCCAATTATTTCTCTGATATCTTTTATTCCATATCTCCCATGCAGTTCCTCATTTGGGATAGTTACAGCATGTTCTCTCAACCAAATACATCTCCAATGCCCTTTGAATAATTCTCAAATTGATTTCTTCAGAGATTGTGTTATTCTGTGATTCATAGTGATAGAGTACTATTGGAAAGATATTAGTATTTTTTTAATTTTAGGAGGAGTTTGGTAAAATTTTTCTTCAAAAAATAGATATATAGATTCTGGGAAGATGGCGGCTTAGACAAAGCAAAACTTCAGACCTCCAGAACCCTTCCACACCAAGATAAAAAACAAAGTGCTTCAAGGGGAAAGAAAACCAAATCTAACAACAGGACAGAGCTGGGGGATCCTCCTGCTGGACTGAGCTCAAGAGGTACACCAAAATAAAAAAAAGCCTGAATTCTTGAACTGTTGGGTTAGAGGGTAAGGAAGAAGAAAGATCCCAGGACCCCTCCCCCACATGCTATGCTGAGTCTCCAGTGATTCCTGTTATCTCTGGGTGGGCAAGGATGCTAGTTTGGAGGGAAGGCTTTGCTGGCACAGCTGTGCCAGGCTCAGGGCATTGAAGACAGATGGCAGGCAGGCAGGCAGCTAGAGGAGAAACACAGAGAGGGCAGCATAGTCATAGTGAAAATGCTCCATCTTGCCCACCCCCTCGAGGATTTGGTCTCAAAGTACATCTGGCTCTGCAGATCAACTCCACCCTGGCTTAATCCCATCAATAGGGCAAATAAGAAGTCTTCAGAGGGCAGGGAAGCTCCAACACTCCTCTCTATAGACTGCCTAAAAAGGAGCTATAAACTCCTGTGGCCAGCTGGAGAAGATATTACATCAGAGCTCATTAAAACCATCAGCTTAACCTAATCAATCAGCAGTGCAGAAAAAAAGCCCCTTCAGGACAGAATAGCCCAAATCCAGCAAATAATTAGAGGAGCAAAATTACAGCCAATTACAGGGGGGAAAGAAGGAAAAAATATGAGTAAACAGAAAAAGAAAAAAATTAAAATCAACAGCTTCAATCCAGGAAATAAACAAAAAGCAAATGAAACAGAGGAAGACCAAGGAACTCCAGGAAAAAAAACACAGAAACTCCAGCAAATTGGACACAGGCTTTGGAAGAATTCAAAATACAATTCAAAAAACAATTAAGAGAGGCTGGTAGACAATTGGAAAAAGGAAATACATGAACTAAAACAACTGACAACTCCCAGGAATATTGTAGCAAAATTCAAGAACTACCAGACCAAGGAAAAAATATTACAAGCTGCTAAGAAGAAGTCATTCAGATACCAGGGAACCACAATTAGGATAACAGGATCTGACTGCATCTACACCGAAGGACCAGAAGGCATGAAATATAATATTCCAGAAAACAAGGGAACTGGGTCTACAACCAAAAATCAACTACCCAGCAAAACTGACTATATTCTTGCAGGGGAAAGTATGGTCAATAAAATTGAAGACTTCCAAGCATTCATAAAGAAAAAAAACCAGACTTAAACAGAAAATCTGATGTCCAAACACAGAGCTCAAGAGAATCACCAAAAGGTAATTAAGAGAGGGGAAAAAGAAACAAAAAAACAAAAACTTTTTTAAGAGACCCAATAAGTTCAAATGATTTGTATCCCTATAAGAAAAGATGATATTGGTAACTCTTAAAAATTGTTATTTTCATCAGGGTAGCTAGAAGAAGTATACTTAGAGGGAATAGTGACAAACTGTATAGGATAAAATGTCAAGATATAAAAATATATACATATGTGT
Source organism: Gracilinanus agilis (assembly GCF_016433145.1). Taxonomy (NCBI): domain Eukaryota; kingdom Metazoa; phylum Chordata; class Mammalia; order Didelphimorphia; family Didelphidae; genus Gracilinanus; species Gracilinanus agilis. Next base: position 176,864,583 of record NC_058135.1, on the reverse strand, counting down.
GTGTATATATATATATATATATATATATATATATATATATATATAACTAGAGGTTAAAAAAATAAGATAATATTAAGAGAAATGAGGAAAGAGACAAAATGGAGTAAATTTATATTCCATAAAGAAGTGCATGGTGGGAAGAGGAGAGAAGATCAGTACGCTGGAAGGGTAAAGAGGTTGGAGACAGTAAATACTTAATTCTTACATGCATTGAAATTAACTCAAAGAGGGAAGAACAATCAGATCCACCAGGGCAGAGAATTGATTCATGCTCTATAGAGAAGTAGAAGAGTAACAAACGGACTGGTGGGGAGAGAAGCAATACTAGGGAGGGAGAGTGTGGAGAGGTAGCTTAAAAAGACCCTAAAAAAAATAAGAGGAGAATAAGAAGGGAGGGGGTCGAAAGGGAAGTAAAATAAGGGAGGGGACTCAGGGGAGTGATTAAAAACAAAACACTGATGTAGAAGAAAATAGTGAAAGAAGAAAGGGCAGGACAAGGAGAGGGAATCAAAATGTTGGGGGATACACATTTGATAATCATAACTCTGAATGTGAATGGGATGAACTCACCCATAAAACAGAAGCAAATAGCAGAGTGGATTAGAAACCAAAATCCTACCATATGTTGTCTACAAGAAACACACATGAGATACATAGGATAAAAGTAAAAGGCTAGAGTAAAATCTATTAGGCTTCAGCTGAGAAAAAGAAGGCAGGAGTGGCAATCATGATATCTGACAAAGCCAAAGAAAATAGATCTGGTTAAAAGAGATAGGGAAGGTAATTACATCCTGATAAAAGGCAGTATAGACAATGAGGAAATAACAGTACTCAACATGTATGCACCAAATGGTATAGCATCCAAATTTCTAAAGGAGAAACTGGCAGAGCTCAAGGAGGAAATAGATAGTAAAACTATACTAGTGGGAAACCTGAACCTTCCCCTATTAGATCTAGATAAATCAAACCAAAAAATAAATAAGAAAAAGCTAAGAGAGGTGAATAAAATCTTAGAAAAATTGGCGTTAATAGAAATATGGATAAAAATAAATAGGGACAAAAAGAAATACACCTTCTTTTCAGCAGCACATGGTACATTCACAAAGACTGACCATGTACTAGGGCATAGAAACATTGAAAACAAATGCAAAAGAGCAGAAATAATAAATGCAAACTTTTCAGATCATAATGCAATGAAAATAATAATTAGTAAGGGTATATGGATAGGCAAATCAAAAATTAATTGGAAATTAAATAATATGATTCTCCAAAATCAGTTAGTTAAAGAACAAATCATAGAAAAAATAATTTCATAGAAGAGAATGACAATGATGACACATCCTACCAAAATCTTTGGGATGAAGCCAAAGCAGTACTCAGGGGGAGATTTATATCCTTGAGTGCATATATTAATAAATTAGGGAGGGCAAAGATCAATGAATTGGGCATGCAAATCAAAAAACTAGAAAACAAACAAATTAAAAATCCCCAGATGAAAACTAAATTAGAAATCATAAAAATTAAAGGAGAAATTAATAAAAACAAAAGTAAAAGAACTATTGAATTAATAAATAAGATCAGAAGCTGGTACTTTGAAAAAAACAAATAAACTTGAAAAAGTAGTGGTCAATCTAATAAAAAAAAAGGAAAGAAGAAAACCAAATTAATGGTATCAAAGATGAAAAGGAAGACCTCACCTCTAATGGAGAGGAAATTAAGGCAATAATTAAAAACTATTTTGCCCAATTATATGGCAATAAATATAGCAATCTAGGTGATATGGATGAATATTTACAAAAATATAAATTGCCTAGATTAACAGCAGAAGAAATAGAATACTTAAATAATCCCATATCCATAAATTCACTCTAGACAATATAAAATGCTTGGTAATCTACTTGACAAGAAAAATTCAGGAATTATATGAACATAACTACAAAACACTTCACACAAATAAAACTAGATCTAAACAATTTGAAAAACATTAACTGATCTTGGGTAGGATGAGCTAATATAATAAAAATTGTAATCCTACCTAAATAAATTTACTTATTCAGTGATATTCTTATCAAACTACCAAAAAACTGTTTTTATAAAATTAGAAAAAATTATTACAAAGTTCATCTGGAAGAACAAAAGATCAAGAATATCAAGGGAACTAATGAAAAAATGTGAAGGATGTAGGCCTAGTATTACCAGATCTCAAACTATCCTATAAAGCACTGACAATCAAAACAGCATGGTACTGGCTTAGAGACAGAAGGGTGGATCAATAGAATAGACTTGGGGTAAATGACATCATCAAGACAGTATATGATAAACCCAAACATCCCAGGTTTTGGGACAAGAACCCACTAAAAACTGCTGGGAGAATTGGAAAACAGTATGAGAGAAATTAAGTTTAGATCAAAATCTTACACCCTATACCTAATATTAATTCAGAATGGGTAAATGACTTAAATATAAAGAGAGAAATCATAAACAAATTAGGTGAACATAGAATAGTATACCTGTCAGACCTATTGGAAAGGAAGGAATTTAAGCCCAAGCAGGAGATAGAGAACACTACAAAATATAAGATGAATAACTTTGATTATTTTTAAAAGTTTCTGTACAAACAAAATCAATGCAACCAAAATTAGAAGGGAATCAACAAATTGGGGGAAAAGTTTTATAACAAAAACCTCTGACAAAGGTCTAATTTCTCACATTTATAAGGAACTGAGTCAATTGTACAAAAAAAAAATAAAGCCATTTCCTGATTGACAAATGGTCAAGGGATATGAATAGCACAGTTTTCAGATAGAGAAATCAAAACTATCAATAAGCATATGAAAAAGTGTTCTAAATCTCTCATAACTGGAGAAATGCAAATTGAAAAAATGGGTACCACCTTATACCTAGCAGATTGGCCAATATGACAGTAAAGGAAAATAATAAATGTTGGAGGGATTGAGGCAAAATCAGGACACTAATGCACTGCTGGTGGAATGAATTAATCCATCCATTCTGGAAGGCAATTTGGAATTATGTGCAAAAGGTTTTAAAAGAATGCATACCCTATGATCCAGCAATACCACAACTAGGTTTGTACCCCAAAGAGATAATAAGGAAGAAATACTTGTACAAAATATTCATAGCTACACTCTTTTGTGGTGACAAGAAATTGGAAAATGAGGGGATGTCCCTCAGTTGGGGAATGGCTGAACAAATTGTGGTATATGATGGCAATAGAATACTATTGTGCTATAAGGAATGATTATCTGGGAGAACCTCAATGAACTGATACAGAGTGAAATGAGCAGAACCAAAAGAACACTGTACACAGAAAGTAAAACAATCCAATGTAATAGACTTTGCTACTAGTAGCAATGCAATATGGCAGGACACTCCTGAAGGACTTATGGGGGGAAATGCTAACCATATTTATAGAAAGAACCACGGGAGTAGAAATGCAAAAGAAAAACATATGACATCACTTATCACATGTATATATGGGTATTTGATTTGGGGTTTAGAATTTAAAAAGATCGCTCTATAGCAGTGATTCCCAAAGTGGGCGCCACTGCCCCCTAGTGGGAGCTGCAGCGATCCAGGGGAGCAGTAATGGCCACAGGTGCATTTGGGAGCAGTGAATAACTATAAGGGGGTGGTGCTAGTATGTGACAGGGGGCACTAAGTAATATTTTTTCTGGAAAGGGGGCAGTAGGCCAAAAAAGTCTGGGAACCACTGCTCTATGTCAAAAATGAATAATATGGACATGATTGGGGATGTAGACTTGAAACGACCACACCAATGCAACTAACAACAATTTGGAAATAGATCTTGATCAATGACACATATTAAAACCAGTGGAAATGTGCATCGGCCATGGGTGGGGGAGTGTGGGGGGTGAAGGGGAAAGTAGGAGCATGAATCATGTAACCAAGTTAAAAATGAATATTAATAAATGTTAAAAAATGGAAAAAAAAGAATGCACATATAATTTTATATTTTTAAACAAAAAAAAAAAAAAAACAACCTGTGAGCTTAAGGAAACACTGATAGAGGCTAATGATAATGGGGACACTGTTAATAGCAGGGAAATGTATGAAGATAATATTAGAATAAATAGTGAGCAAGAAATGAGTTTAATAGTGGGCAATACTGTAGCAGAAAAAGAATGCAAAATTACAGAAACGAGGAATAGTGAACTTAAAGAGAACTTATCTGCGAGCAAGTGTAGAGACACAGCTAAAGAACAATGTAGGCTGGAAACTGAATCTCTAAAGAAAAGCAGAGTAGCTAATGTTAATGCAAATACAGCAGATGATTGGGATTTAAGCAAGACTGAGTTAGAAGCACCAATGGTCAAAGTGTCTACACCTCCAAATACAAGTGAACCACATGTAATGATTAAAGTTGGGGAGAAGATTTATTCTATCTTAGTAGACACCGGAGCATATAAATCAGTATTAAAAACACCTCCTGGGAATAGCAGAATAGTTGGGTACATGGAAGTGATGGTGGCTACAAGAAGAACACAAAAGGGTTCCAAAATTACAATCTAAAATGGTTATCCTAGGTTCCTTAACCATAGATCACACTTTTTTTCTTATCTTAGACTGCTCAGCAAATCTTATGGGTAGAGATTTACTTTGTAAACTAGGTGCCACAATTCAGTGTGATCCTTCTGGAAAAATTATGCTATGTCTTACAAAGGATACATTGCAAGCCTATCCATTATTATTGTTAGATGCTTTGGTAAATGAGGAGAAAATAAACTTAATCTACGAAATTCCAAAAGAAATACCAGATGGGGTGTGGGCTAAGCATTCAACAGATATTGGTTTGGTAAAATCAGCAAACCCAGTAAAAGTGAAGACAAAGCAGGGAACTCCACCACGAATACCACAATATAAACTAAGTAAAGAAGCCACAGAGTTATCCGCCCAATTATCGAGACTCTCCTAGAGCAAAAAATAATTGTACTAACAGTCTCTGAGTATAATACAACCATAATGTCTATTAAGAAAGCTGGAGATTTATTCAGGATTTAAGAGCGGTAAATAATTTCATAATAAAGTCACATCCTATCGTTCTAAGCCCCACAAATATCTTAGCTAGTATACCCAGCAATGCCAGATATTATACTGTGGTAGTTTTGTGCTCCGCATATTTTTCAATACCCATTCATAAAGACAGAAAATTTTTGCATTCACTTGGGAAAGAGATCAGTCCTGCTGGTTTCATTTGCCTCAAAGTTGGTCTGAATCTGCTTTTTTTTTGCCAAATTTTACAGCAAGATCTAAAAACAATTGTGTTAAAGAAAGTACTGTAGTTCATTTTATTGATGATATATTATTGGCAGACCCCAATGCAAAGTACCTCACCAGATTGTGAAGACAGGATTAACTCTCCTTTGTCTACTTTTGAATTGAATCAGCAAAAGCTTGAACACCCTACTTAACACTAGGTGGAGTAGCTCTCCACCCTTTAAACTCAATCAGGGAGGAAATGAGAATTCACATCTCAATCAGCTAGGAGTCTGTGAACTCGATGAGTATCCACTTCTCCAGAAGATGAGAAGTGGTTCCCACAAACACTGCCCTCTTGGCAGTGCTGGGTAATTTATAAGCTGTGATTGGCCCTTGTGAAAAGTGGAAGGGAAAAGAAGACACTATAAAAGGCCCTGAATTCTGGAACTAGGGAAGTTAACTCCAAGAAGAAAGTTGGCTTCAAGAAGAAGTTGGACTTCAAGAAGGAAGTTAGCTTCAAGAAGAAGGTCAGCTCAAGGAAGAAAATCAGCTTCAGGAGTCACCTTCAACTTGAGTCATTTTCTTGATCTGCCTCTTGGAGGGAACTTGGGTGAGTGGATTTCCCTTCCTGACTTCTGGAGAGAGTTTAATTCCAGTTGAAGGCCAACATGTCCTGGCTTAGTTGAGCACCAGAGCAATATTTAGTTAGATAGGCTAATGTTTTCTCTACCATTCTGTATTTCTGTGCTTTCACTCTTTCCACATCTTTGTAAATAAAAGCTATTAAAGTTATTTCAACTTTGAGCAATAATACTTTGAATGGGTGACCACAATTATTATTTATAATTTTCATATATTTTAGTCAAACCATTAAAATTTAATTCCTACATATTTTGGCAACCATTAATTTTTAACCCTTATACCACACAGCACAAACATCCCAGAACAAACAATGCAGAATCAATAACTGGAAAACCCTGAGAGCAGGAACTGCAGCCTCACCTGTCTGCTGGACCTGGGAGTTTACTTTCCAGATACTGGTGGACTCAATAGGTAGGAGACCCTGGAAGTGCTATATGGGCTACAACCTTGGCCCCAGAAATACTACTCACCCACAGCAAGGGATTGGCCACTGACAAGGGAAGGATTTTAGGGGCCCAAGCACATGAAACAGACACATGTTGTATCCCAGACTGTGGCATCAGGAGTAGGGGGTCATTCTGGTTGGAACACCTGACATTAGGAGATGAGGGATCACAGCTTACCTTGGATTAGAGAAATTGGAAGAACTAAACAGACCACAGGAAATAACACAAAAAATCCTAAAACCTGAGCCACCATCCCCCACAGCCTAGGAACTCTGGGACTCTAGCATAAAGATGATTGGCCTAGCCACTGAAATTCAAAAAACAATAAGTAAGCAAAGGAGAAAGAACCCAACTATTGATTGCTAGTATGGGGACAGCAAAGGCCTAGGTTCAAACTTAGAGGTCAGTGAAGTAAAAACGCCTATGCTTATATCAATAAAATAGATTTAAAAAAACGTATAAATGAATTGCATGCAGCTAAAAAAAACTAGGAAAAGAAGAAATTTTAAATCCCCAATTAAAGACAAAATTAAAAATCCTAAAAATCAAAGGAAAAATTAATAAATTAAAAGTGAGAGAACTACTGAACTAATAATTAAGACTTGAAGGTGGTTTTATGAAAAAAGAAAATAGTTGTATTGGTTAATTTGATTAAAGAAGGAAAGAAGATAATCAAATAACCAGTATCAAAAATGAAAAGGGTGAATTAACCAATGAAGAGGAAATTTAAGTAATCATTAGGAGCTATTTTGCCCAATTATATGACAATAAATCTGACAATCTAAGTGAAATAGATGAATATTTATGAAAATATAAATTACTCAGGATAACAAGAGAGGAAATAGAATACTTACTCACATCTCGGAAAAAGAAATTGAACAAGCCATCAATGAACTCCCTAGGAAAAAAGCCTCAGGGCCAGATAGATTCACAAGTGAATTCTATCAAACATTTAAAGAACAATAAGTCCCAATTCTATAGAAACTATTTGAGAAAATAGGCATAGAAGGAATCCTACCTAAAACTGGGGTGGGGTGGGAATTTTATTAAAAATTTCTCTGATAAAGGTCTCATTTCTCTAATTTATAGAGAACTAAGTCAAATTTATAAGAATATAAGCCATTCCCAATTGACAAAATACCATAGGATATAAACAAGCAATTTTCAGATAAAGAAATCGAAGTTATCAGTAATCATATGAAAAAATGTCCCAAATCCCTTTTGATTAGAGAAATGCAAGTTAAAACAACTCTGAGGTACCACCTTATACCTATCAGATTGGCCAATATGACAGTAAAGGAAATATAGCAGATGGGGATGTGGCAAAATTGGGACACTAATACATTGTTGGTGGAGTTGTGAACTGATCCAACCATTCCGGAGGGCAATTTGGAACAATGCCCAAAGGGCTATAAAACTGTGCACACTCTTTGATCTAGTAGTACTATCACTAAATCTATATCCCAAAGAGATAATTAAAAAGAAGAAAGGACCTACTTATACAAAAACAATTATAGCAGTTCTTTTTGTGCTGGCAAAGAATTGAAAATTGGGGAATGTCCATCAATTGAGGAATGGCTGAACAAATTGTGATATATGTGAGTGAAGAAAGACTATTGTGCTATAAGAAATGATAAGCAGGACAATCTCAGAAAATGTTGGAAAGATCTACATGAACTGATGCAGAGTGAAATAAGTAGAACTAGTAGTACACTGTACTATATGTACTATATTGTTATGACAACAATATTATATGTCGATCAATTGATCAACGATTTAGCTATCCACAACAATAAGGGCAATTCTGAAGGATTTATGGACAAAGAAAACTGTCTACCTCCAGAGAAAGAACTATTAAGAGTCAGATGCAGATCTATTTTTCATGTTTATTTATAGTTTTATTTTGGAGTTTTGGTTTTATATGAGTATTTTCTTACAACAATGACCAATATGGAAGTATATTTTGCATGATAATGTATGTATAATCCAGATCAAATCATTTACCATCTCTTAGAGACCTCTCTTATTTAACTTTTTAAATCCTATTTGAGCTACTCCATTGATTAATTTTTGGGCTTGAAAACAATTCGTATTTTCCTTGGAGGCTCTGGATGCAATAGTTTTGACTTTGTTTTCTTCTGAGTTTGTGTTTTGCTCTTTCCTATCACCAAAATAACTTCCTATGCCGAGTTACTTTTTTTATTGTTTGCTCATTTTCCAGCCTTTTTCTTTTCCTTTAAATTTAAAAAAAAAAACTGTTAAAGTTGGGCTTTGTACCTGTGGTAACAGAAGTACTGTTCTAAGCTTCATGTTCTCTGTGCAGCTGCCTTCAGAGGTGGTTCTGGGGATCTATCTGTTTTCGGTTCTTCCAAGGTGGTATGGTGTAAGGAGAGGTGTGTTTCATATACTCCTGGCCTGTATTCTGGTCTGTGAGTAACCCACAAGCACTCTTTTCCCCCCTTGGAACTGTGCCAGGGTTCCCTGCTTCCCTATGGCCACAAGTACTCCTCCTCACCCTGTGACCATACCCCAGGTCTGATACCTAGATCTGCATATGGGCAGTATAACAAGAGTCTTGCACCCAGGGCCAGCAAAGGGACCCTTGTAAGTTCCTTCTGAGCAGTTGTCTGACCCATTTCCTTACCATCTGTGGCCAACAGCTCCGGAAGTCTTGGCTGCTGCTTCAGTTGTGCCCAAGGCCTGTTGCCAGAGTGGGGCCTGCCCTGAAGTGCTGCTTTGTACTGCCCTTCTACCCCAGTACACTAAATCTTTCATGTCAGCCTTCTAAGTTGTTTTGGGCTGAAAAATTATCTCACCCCATTTTTTTGTGGGTTATGTTGCTCCCGAATTTGTTTTGAAGCATCCTATCATAATTTTTTGGAGGGCAATTTGATAGCGATTACTTTGGTCTATAAACCTTCTCTGCCATCCTCATTCCACCTCACCCCATTATTAGCAGACATTAGCAGACAAGGGTCTTTTCTTTTTTTGTGCGAGGGCCTCATGTTTCCCTCATTGAGAAAAGCCTGTTATTTGTTATTTTAGTTAAGTATGCAATAGTGCTCCTTTCTTCTACTTCTCAGGTTTTTCTATCCAAATCTCTTGACACTAGTCAGGATTACCATCTGTCTCCTTCTTCTTCCTTTTTACCTTCTAATTTTTTAAGGCATATGTAATTCTTCTTGGTAATCTGAAGAAACAAGAGTCATTCCCCAAACACCTTTACCTTTTCTGTGACAGAGGCTTATCTGAATTTAAGCTAAGTCAGATATCAGTTTAATTTAAGTAAGCTATCAGTTACTTGACCATGGCAGAAAGACAAACATCATGTACTCTATGCAGTTCCCAGAAAAATTTTTCTTGCCCTCTAAAATTGCTGGATTCAAAGTCCTCTAACATTCTTATTAGTGGCTCTTAAGACCAACTTCCCCATGGTGAACTTGTAGATTAAAAATCCAGCTCTGTTATAGGTTCAACATCTAGACACTCCTTGAGGGAGGCTTTGGATAATTTATAGGTATCTTGCTTTCTTCACCAAGGAAACAAACTTCTTGCCAAAAATCCACTGCAATGTTTTTTCATCTTTGAATTCCAAATACCTAATACAGTATTTGGTATATAGAAGCTATTTAGCAAGTATTGGTTGGATTGTTAAATACAATCCATATTTCAGCTAAATCCTCTAAACTTTCAGATAATGCTAAATGTTTCTCAGTTTGACAAACAGCATACTACAATGAAGAGAATACTAGACTTGGACTCAATGTAAATCTGTTTGGAATTTCACTTCTGACACTCACAAATTTCATGATCATGGGACATGGACTTAAACTTTGAGCCTCAGCTGTCTTGTTGGTAAAATAGGCATATTAATACTTCTACTAAAGCCACAGGATGGTTGTAAAGTTAGTGTTTTATAAACCTTAATGTACTATGAGCTATTAATTTTAATTAAGGATTACTCTGATCTGAATTTGAATAGAATTATCTGAGTTTCAAAAATCCCTGCCCATTTTTTTTGTACTATGTAATATTGACCTAGTGGTTTTTAAAATAATTTAAATATAGTTACTTAAGTCTAGAATAGTGTTGACACATTATATTTTTACTCTTCTTATGAAAAGACAGTCATAGTCCTATAAAATACTAAAAAGATAAAAAGGAAAGAGCCATAATGAATAAAATTTCTAAATTATCAATAATTTTCCTATAATAAGAAGCTTACAGTTGCAATGCAGTATGGGAGATTATTTTTACACCCTGGACAAAGTAGTTCACACTCAGGGAGAAGAAATTCACAAAATGGACATGGTGTTGTTGTCTCTTCTGTTTCTGATGTATCTGGTCTCCTATAAAAAAATTAAAGAATAGCTTCAAAAATAATCTGCTTTACATTTCCTAAAATTTGCTATGATAATAAGAATAAATCTTAAAGAATAGTAGGACTTCCCTAAAGAAACCTAAAGAAATTACATGTGAGTTTATATCCAGTTCTGATTTTCTGTTGTAAAATCTAGGTTGTACAAATTAAAATCTATCTGCTATGCTTATATACCATTAAAGGGATTTTCTTAATTTCTCCCTCTGTCTCTTTAAGAGGAAGAGCAGGATTAGTTAGCCAGAGCTGAAGATTCTATTACCTAGGAGACAAGGAGGTTAGAGAAACAGTTGGGAGTTTGAGGGCTTTTGCCTCTGGATCCCTAGAGAACAAGAGGTTGGGTTGTCTTGGTTTTATTACTGACAGTTGAAGGATAAAACCTTATTTAAGTAGGTCGTGGGTGGTGGCTATTTACTTATTAGTGTAGATAAGTAGTAAATATTTTATGACTAGAGTAGGTTAGATTGGGCCTGGTCTAGCCAGGCAGAAGAACCTGTCCTTGAAGACAGGGTGGTTTTTTTTTAGAAATTTTAGTTTGGATTAGAAATTTAGGTACAGTCATAAGGTATTACAGTAATAATCTCTTTTTCCTCCTTTTTATTTTCTATCTAAACTTCTCAAATTAAACTAAGTGTTTTATCAAACTGCTCTCCTCATGTTTGTCAAACTCCTACCATTTAACCCTTACAATACTCTAATTCATTCAAAGAGTCATTTCAAAGTTTTTAAATAACCATATAGAAAAATATTAACTCATGTTATTCTTTGATTATTTGCATTAATAGAAGTAAAACATGAAATTTTCCTCTCATTGAAAATTCCTTCTACCTCTTTCAGTTTATTCAGCTATGCCAAACCTGGTCTTTGTCTTCAAAAAATCTCTAGTTTTCTAGACCCTACTAAATTCATATGTCTATCAAACTTCTTTCTAGTGTCAGTTGTCTCTTTATCCAACAGAGATATCATGATTAGCTACTAAATAATGTTTTCCCTAGTGCAATAGCATCCCTTGGTCCCTTGATCTTCTGACATCCCTGCTATGCCAGTTCCTAAGCATGGATAATTTATCTATTCTTACTACAAGGCTGCTGAAAACTCCTAGAAAACATTACAAAGCTATACTAATTGGCTCCACTATAAATTATTATCTATCTAAAATAAACTAGCTCTTGTAGTACTTGGAAATCACTTTTTAAAAAATCTCTAGTTAACTAGTTAGCATATGGTCCACATCTTTTCTACTCTCTTTAAGGCCTGAAAACCTCTGCATCTCTGTAAACAAATGATTTCACCTTTTTCACTAAGAAAATCAAAGACATCTGGTATAAGCTCTCTCAACTTCTCTTTTACCACCTAAGAATTTCTATTTTCTCCTCTTTCTTCTTCTTCTTTTTTTTTTTTAATAAGCCCTTACCTTCTATTTTAGAAATGATAAGGGCAGTAAGGGCTGGGCAACTGGGGTTAAGTGATTTACCCAGGGTTACATAGTAAGTATCTGAGGTCAGATTTGAACCCAGAACTTCCTGTCTCCAGATCTGGCAACTTAGCTGTTCCTCTTTCAGAATTCTTATACTTTCTGCTTTCCAAGCTTTACCCCTTTGCCAATCTCTCCCCTCCAGTCTTCTATAGGACAATTAGCAATTCAGTCTCAGATTTGTGTTCTCTGCCCCCCTCTCTCCAGGTTGTTATAAGGAAGAGAGGATTAGAGTAAGTTTGCAGAGGCATGAGACCAACCAGGAGAAAATTCTAGAAGGTTATAAGTAAGGGTCAGACAGTTAACTGAGGTTTGAGCTGGGTTTTTTTCTGGTTTGACCTGGAGGAACTGACTGCTTTTTCTTAGTGGCTGATACTACCCTATACTACCCTGGTTTTCCCATCCTACCTACTGCCCTGCTGCCTTACTGTTATCCACTGAGTTTCCTGGTGATCCTGAACCATCTGGCATCTGCCTGTAAGATCAGATCTGGGTTCCTTTTGGATCCAGGACCCCTCCCTGGGCCCTGATAACTGCCATAGACCACTACCTCTATTATTATCTAAGAGGGGGTTGGTTTAGTGCAGGCTTTTCTAGATTAGGGACTGGTATCTTTAGACAGATAAGGATTAGTACAGCTCAAACTCTGTGAAGACTCCTGGCAACAGGACATTTGGATCTAGAGGGGGCTTAGGTAATTGACATTAGTGTCAGGGTTTTCCAAAATTCCCATCTAACCTTTCCTTGTTATAATAAATAAAACATCCATCCCTGTTACTGAGTGGTCTGTGTGTGTCATCTCAGATTCAGACACTGCCTGGACTGGGCTCTGTTGGCCTTCCCAAACCAGTTAATATTCTGATTCTGGCCCTATCCTAATCATCTAGTTCCATCCCCTAAACCATCCTCTTACAAGGTTCAATCTGTCTTCTGAAACTAAACATGCAGAAGCCTTTTTCTAGCCAATAAAAATGTATTTCCTTGATGCAGTTGTCCCTTCAAACAATCCAACTATCATCTTTCATGTTCAACTAATAATTACTATGTTTTTTTAATGTTTATTGATGCAGTCTTTTATTCTAGTCATTTCCCAATAAACTCCTTTTCTACTCATCCACAGAATCCTCCCTTATCATAAAGAGTAACAGTTAAATAAAAGCAAGTGATATTACAACTTTACCTAACGGCATTTGCAATATTTCTCAGCACCTCTCTACCAAATAGTGAACATGGGAAATGTGTTTCATCATCAGTCTTTGGGAACCAGTTTTGGTCTCTAATCTTAGTTCTGATGTTGCCTTCATTTACATTATTGTAGTCCTTGTATACTCCCTCATTAACCAGTTAATCAACAAGAAATATACACAATAATTTAGGTTCTGCTGTTTTTATCCTATATCAGTTCATACTTCATATTTGTTACTTCTTACAGCACAATCCTCTTTAAATTTATATAACACAAATAGCAATTTTCCCCAATCAATGGGCATTTACTTTGTTTCTAGGTTTTTGATGCAATAAGTATTTTTATACATTTTGCTTTGGGGTATATTCCTAGTAGTAAAATGCCTTTGGATTAAAGAATATGATAGTTAGTACCTTTTCTTACATAATTTCACATTATTTTTTAGAACAAAGATGCAGTTTATATCTCTTCCAAAAGAATATTTCTGTGTCCTAGGCAACACTGACTATTTTTGTCCTCCATCATCTTTGCCAATTCAATGGCTTGAAATTATCTCACATCCCAACTCAGAATTGTTCGAATCCATATTTTTTCTTTTTATTGGTGAATTGGAGCAACCACATGATTGTTGATAATCTGCATTTCCTATTTCAAGATCTGTTTGTATCCTTTGACCACTTATCTATTGGGGAATGGTTTGTGATTCTACTCATTTGTGTCAACTTCCTATATATCTTGGATATTAGTCTTTTATAAGAGAAGTTGATGGAAATGTGTTTCTAGCTCCAAATTCTCTTTATTTTAGGATTACAGGACCATGGATAATAACAATAGAGCCCGAAACAGACCTAAGAAGTTATCAAATGTCTCATTTTAGGGGGCAGCTGGGTAGCTCAGTGGATTGAGAGTCAGACCTAAAGATGGGAGGTCCTGGGTTCAAATCTGGCCTCAGATACTTCCCGGCTGTGTGACCCTGGGTAAGTCACTTGACCCCCATTGCCTACTCTTACCACTCTTCTGCCTAGGAGCCAATACACAGAAGTTAAGGGTTTAAAAAAATAAAAAATAAATCTCTCATTTTATGGATGAGGAAACTGAGGCCCAGAGAAGTTTAAGTGATTTGTCCATAGTCAAATATAAGCACTAAGAGCTGTTGTGAGGAAGATTAGTTGTTATGTAGGAGACTTAGCAGGAAGGACTGGAGAATTCCACATGAAATGGGGAAGCAGGAAGTGGCTTGCTCTCTCTCTGAGAAAGACTCCATGGAGATTGGGACAAGCTGTAACTGACCCTGGGAGACCTCAGAGCTAGTGGAGTTGCACCCTGATTCTCTGGGATCCTGGAGAGTGGTGAAGGTTGACAGTAGAAGACAACAACCCTGCAAGGCAACACTGAGTAGGGAAGTGGCCTGTGATCTGGTGGACAGCCTGCAGTCTTCAATCCCTACCTGGCTACATCAGTTCTGGAGGAGTTGGTTCCTGGCACCCTGTAACATCCCTGGAAGAGTTGTGAGATCCCAAGTTCAAGGCCTCGTCCCCAGATTCTTAGCCAAGCTGTCAAAACCTGGCAGAAGTCAGGCTGACTCCAGGGATCTTACCCTTTTTGACTCCAGTCCTGGGTTAGCCATAGTTTACCTAACCCCCTTTCCAATCCCCTCATATTATAATTAAACTGATTCCCTGTGTGTTTTTATTAATTTTAGGACCTCATTGTGTGTATGTGTTAATCTGTATTTATTCCAAGCTGGGTGGGGCTGAGTGACGGTTGGTCAGGCTTAACTGTCATTCCAGTCAATGGTCTTTCCCTTGTAGTTAAACCTGGTTCCCTGGCTTGTAAAGTCTTTCCCATTGTCCCTTCCTGTCTCCTATCCACCCACAGAGCCCATATTTAATATTTAAGGCACCTTCCCTGGTTTTTCTCCATTATAGAGCTAAACATGAGATTTGAACCTAGATCCACTAATTTCATATCCTGCATTCATTCCACTGTATCATGCTTAGAGGCTTTGATTTTGTTTAGAAAGAAGCATTTTGAATTTATATAATTTAAGTTGTCTATGTTGTCTTTTTTATTTCTTCTATTCTTTTTTTTTGGCTACAAATTTTCCTCTTAACTATGCTTGTGAAAGGCAATTCCTTATATTTAAATTATATTATATTTATGTATAATATAACTTTATTTATTATTATATTTAATTTATGCAGTTGGAAACTATTTTGTGTTGTTACAGGCAAATTTATAAGATAAGAGTATAAAGTAGTTAAGATAGATTAAATATACATACATGGACAGAAAAGGGCAAAATCTTGACTGGCAGACATGAACATTCTTTATGGAATGCAGAAAGGAGAGAGTGAACTGACAGGGCTGGAGGAAGGAGTTTTTGGAGCTGTGATCCTGCCTACCAGTTTGTCTACAACCTGTAACCTGTTGGAGATCTTGGGAGTGAATATCATTCAAGAGCCTAGGTTGAGATGGGGTTAAGCCTCTGCAATTTGGTGGACAAATTGCAGATTTCCTTTCTCCCTGGTCCATTGGATTTTACTGGCTGTACAAGGATTTTGTTCCAGTTGCCTTTTGTCAACAAGAGATCACCTTGGATCAGTGTCACCAGTGGCATGAGAATCCCTTTGTCTCCAAGCCCATAGCAGTCCCTCCTGTCCCAGCCAGACTGCCTGCCTGTCTGTGCTAGTGTTAGAGGAAGCCAGCCAACTCCCCATTCTAAATGACAGTTGGTTGAGCTTTCTCCATTAGAGTAGTCAAACCTCTCCCATTTCCCCTTTCCATATTATCATTATACTGTTTCTTATCACTTCTTGTTCCTTCTCCACAATTCAAAAGACCTACAGTAGAGTGATTGAAATCCCTGGTTAGTGAAGAAGGGCAGTTTTCTGTCACTATTAATTCCCCAAAGCCCAGTCCTTTCCTTGTGGGAGTGGGTATGATCCCCTTGTGTAAGTAGTGTTTGGCAGTTAATCAGACTCACTCCAGTATTTCCCCTACTCCCCTGTGTTTATTTATTCATTTCAATGTTAGTCTAAATCTATCTAGTACCAAATTGCTTTCCAGCTTAACTAGAATTTTTGTCCATAAGGGAATCCTTTACCAAGTCATTTTTGTTCTTAGATTTACCAAATACTAGGCTATTGTGTTCATTTGCCTCAGCTTCTTAATATATTTACAATTTTAAATACTACCAAATGTTTTTAGTGATTACTCAATTATATTATTTTCAACTGGTAATGCTACCAACCCTTCATTATATTAATTTTTTACTTTATATTTTTTGGTCTGGACACAAGGTTTCATCAGTATAAGGCTCTTTCAGTGATGATACCCCTCCTACCAATCAGATGCATAATTATTCTTATTGATTGATTACATACAAAAAGGTTGAAATAGAACTACCAAAGTCATTACAATAGTGGGACTTTTAAACCTTATTTCCTTTAATGACTTTTTTTTCCTCCAAATGAATTTTATTATTTTGTTCTATATAATAATTCTTTGGTGGATTAATACACACTAAATCTATAAATTAATTAAATGGTATCATCATCACTGAAGCACTGGAGCTTCCTATTAACCCTTAAAAAACAAAGAGGAAAGGATTAATAGTAGGAAATCCCTGTGCTTCAGTTCTGGGTGGTTCCCTAGAGTAAAGGCTCCGTGTGGTTTCTCTGAATTATAATCTCCTTGTCCCAAATAAAGACCCACTATTATAATGACTTTGGTAGTTCTAGTTTTTTTTTCAGGTTGACACCAGTAAACATCCCTTTTCTCCTCCGACACTGCTGCCAGTCTAGTACAGAGCTTCTTCACCTCCCTTTATATCCCAACTAAAATCTCTCCTTTTTTCCCTATCTCCTCTTAATTCAAGTACATTCTCTAAGGCACCTTTTTGTCCTGTATATAGCTTGTTTTTATGTATTTGTTTGCACATTGTCTCTATATGTTAGATTTCAAGTTTCTTCTTGAGGGTAGAGACTGTATTTTGTCTCTTTTTGTATCCCCAGTCCTTAGCACTATTCCTGGAACAAAGTAGGCACTCAATAAATGCTTATTGATTGATTGCATACAAAAAGGTTGAAATGAAAGAACTCTCTTCTCTGATGGTGAAGAAAATAAGAATAAGAATGATTGGGAAACCCTAGCCCTCTCACCCAGCTGTGATTCATCAACTTTTCTTCCTTTGTCTCTCTTATGTTTATTCTTTCCAGATTTTAGGCAAATGAGTACTGAAGGTAGAATGAAGTTTTGTAATTTCAGAGGGTTAGAAGAACCATCATGAGTCCATAGCAGAGTCTTTGGTAGCCAGAGTAGCCAAGTTTGTTGAGAAGCCAGACCTCAGAAGCAACCTAATTCACTCAGCCCATACTGACTTGGAAACTGTTAACTGAAATTCTGCAAGCAATGAAGAAGCGTATCAATCAAGTTCGCAGCCAGAAGTAAACATGGTAGGGAGAATACACTGAAGCAATTACTTTAAGTCAGTGCTCATTTTCCCCAAGAACTGTTTGAGTGTACAGAAAGAGAATCCCTCTTCAGTCGGAAAGTTTTTGTAATTCCGTCCTTAATATCATTTCTCAGTAAACATCCCTTTGTAAAAGCAAATTGATATTAATAGCTTAAGTAATATGGAAAAGATCAGATAGACTGGCAAAATTGATATTGAGGAGAACACAATACCAGCTCTTCAAGGTTATACTTAAAACTTTTAGGGGAAATGTAGCCATTCACGATCTGGAGACTCAACTGCACAAAGCAAGACTGAGCCCCAGAACTTGCTGATATATTACTAAAGCTTTTAATAATCTTGATTAGTATTTTTTCCCATGGATTCTCTATGGTTTTCTAATTCAATTCAATGCAACAAGTATTTATAAAGTAAAAATTACAAATAAATTTTAAAATTACAAAAAATATTACCAAAAAATACAAATAAAGTAAAAACAAATTACTGTGCCAAGAATTAAGAATATGAAGACAATAACAGCAACAACAAAACAGTCCCTGCTTTTAAGGAAGTAGTCAGCATATATATAAATAGGTAAATATTAAAGATATATAAAGGAAATGCAAAGTAATTCACTGGAAGGAGTTAAGAAAATTAGGAAGCAATGGGTTTGAGGGGCGAAGATAATGAATTTCGTCATGTACATACTGAATGTGAGATACTTATGAAAACAATCAGTAAAAAAATGTCTAGAAGGCAGTAGATGATGCAGGATTAAAACTCAGAAGAGAAATGAAGGCTGAATAGGTAAATTAAGAAGTTACCTGCATATAAATTACCACTGAAATCATATCTTAAGACCAAGAATACAGAGGAAGAAAAGAAGAGGATGAAGGACAGAACACACCTAGAGGGTACAAGAAACATCTAGCAAAAGATGACTATGAATTGGGGCAGTTAAATAGCTTAGTGAAGAGAAAGGCAGGCCTAGAGACAGGAAGTCTTGGAATCAAATCTGACCTCAAACAATTACTAGCTATATGACCCTGAGCAAGTTAAAACCCCAATTGCCTTGAAACCAATTCTTGGTGTTGCTTCTAAAACAGAAAGAGTTTAAAAAGGAAAAAAATGACTGTGAAGAAATAATCAGATGAATTGAGAGAAACCAGGGTCATAAAAACCCAGAGAGGAAAGAGTAAATAGAAGAGGTGGTCGACAGTATCTAATGCTTCAGATAACTCAAGAAGAATGAGGACTGAAAAAGGATTTATTAAAGCAATTAAAGCTTTACCAATCTTGCAGAGACCAGTTTCAGTTGAGTAGTGTGGTCAGAAGCCAAGATGCTACATGGCAAAAAGTGAACAGCAGATGAGGAATTGGGAACTGTAAATACAGACAGATTTTTCAAAGAAATTGGTTGTGAAAGAGAGAAAAACACTGGATAATTACTTGAGGGGATGTTAAGGTCAAATGAAGATTTTGTTTAAGGATAGAAAACATTTGGTCATATTATATGTAGCAGGGAAGGAGCTAATGTATAGAAATTAAAAATTACAGGAAGAAAGCTCAAAAGTGAGAATGTGAGGGATGTGAGGTATAATACTGGGATAAATAGAGTTTAAGATTAATATTCTCTATTTTATTGTAAATTATAAATTCTCAAAAATGGGGAAAGAATGATGTAGGAGGCTAAAGGAGAAAATATTTGGAAAAAAATTTGGGTACAGTACAAAAGATAGACAATCAGGATTTGTCATCTAACAGCAGTAGCCCAGCTGAAGTTAAATACCTAAAATTTGTGGTAGGTACAGTCATTATCATCATTTTGTTTAAAAATAAGGATAGTGTACTTTGCTAATGTTTATAAGTTTAATTTTTCTCTCTTGTCTTATTGACCTTCTTCATATCAAATAAGAGTAAGGAATGTCAAGTATCCTTATTTTATTCCTGCACTTACTGGGAAAGTTTACAATGGTTCTCTATTGTAAATAATGGTAGCTCTGGGCTTTTTATATGTGCTCTTGATCAAATTACCAAGATCTCTTCCATTTCCATGAATTTTGGGATTGGTCATGTGAGTTCTATATTTTACTGAACATTATTTATAATAACTGTTTTCTCTAATCCTTGCATCTCTGGTTCAAATCCAACTTGATCATAATGAATAATTTGGTGAAAATATTTAATCATTTTTGCTAATATTTTACTTAAATTGTACATACATTATTTGTTAGTGAATTTAGCCTATAGTTCTCATCCTTAATTTATCCTTCATCCACCTCTGGTTTGGGCAAATGTGTTATATTTGTCCCATAAAAGGTATGTGAGTGTTTTCTTCTCAGCTTTTAGTACAGTTTTTGTATCAAAGGTATTAATTGTCTTTTCCCCAACCCTAGCCTAAATGTCTCAAGAAATTCAAAGTAATTTCCTTGGTATATGAAGGGCTTTCTTCTGACTATTTCTAATACTTGTTGTTTGAAATTAAAATATTAAAAATTTACTACTCTCTTTTTTGGGGGTTAAGTTAAACTTGCAGTTTCTTTCAATATCCCATGGATTCTGATTTATCCCTCTGTTTCCAAATTTTCTATACTATTTTCTTAATTATGGAATTCAGGCCTTTTATTTCATGGTAGACTCATGGAAGACCTCTGATCCTTATGTTATCTTTATGCACTTTGATTTCAAAATAAATCTCTTTGATTTGTATCACAAATATGAATATGTATGCTCTCATGTCACCTTTTTTAATTTTGTTCCATTAAGTTTTATTCCACTTCTATATTTTCTTCTACTCATGCAAAATTTACTTCTCTTAACTCATAGCTTCCCAAGGCTATAATCATCACCTTAAACATATTCAAATTTCATTTCCAGAACTTCTTCCAAACTCCAGTACCATACATTCACTTGCCTGCTAGACATGTCAAGCTGAATATCTCCTATACCAATGATGGGAAAACTTTTTTTTTAACATTTATTAATAATCATTTTTAACATGGTTACATGATTCATGCTCCTACTTTCCCCTTCACCCCCCGCACTCCCCCCACCCATGGCCGACGCACATTTCCACTGGTTTTGTCATGTGTCCTTGATCAAGACCAATTTCCAAATTGTTGGTGGTTGCATTGGTGTGGTAATTTCGAGTCCACATCCCCAATCATGTCCACCCCGACCCATACGTTAAAGCAGTTGCTTTTCTTATATGTTTCCTCTCCTGCAGTCCTTCCTCTGAATGTGGGTAGCATCTTTACCATAAATCCCTCAGAGCTGTCCTGGGTCATTGCATTGTTGCTGGTACAGAAGCCCATTACATTCGATTTTACCACAGTGAATTGGTCTCTGTGTACAATGTTCTTCTGGCTCTGCTTCTTTCGCTCTGCATCAGTTCCCGGAGGTCTCTCCAGTTCGCCTGGAACTTCTCCAGTTTGTTATTCCTTTTAGCACAATAATATTCCATCACCCGCATATTCCACAGTTTGTTCAGCCATTCCCCAATTGAAGGACATACCCTCCTTTTCCAGTTTGTTGCCACCACAAAAAGCGCAGCTATAAATATTTTC
>NC_058135.1:176793367-176838197 GCF_016433145.1 Gracilinanus agilis | reverse complement strand
ATTTATTGCCATATAATTGGGCAAAATAGTTTTTAATGATTGCCTTAATTTCCCCTTCATTAGAGGTGAGGTTTCCCTTTTCATCTTTGATACTGTCAATTTGGTTTTCTTCTTTCCTTTTTTTTATTAGATTGACTAGTACTTTGTCTATTTTATCTGTTTTTTCAAAGTACCAGCTTCTAGTCTTATTTATTAATTCAATAGTTCTTTAACTTTCAATTTTATTAATTTCTCCCTTTATTTTTAGTATTTCTAATTTAGTTTCCATCTGGGGATTTTTAATTTGCTCGCTTTCTAATTTTTTGAGTTGCATGCCCAATTCATTAATCTCTGCCCTCCCTAATTTGTTAATATATGCACTCAAGGATATAAATTTCCCCCTCAGTACTGCCTTGGCCGCATCCCACAGAGTTTAGTAGGATGTCTCATCATTGTCATTTTCTTCAATGAAATTATTGATTATTTCTATGATTCCTTCTTTGACAAATTGGTTTTGGAGAATCATATTATTTAATTTCCAATTAGTTTTTGATTTTCCTGTCCAGGTGCCCTTACTAATTATTATTTTTATTGCATTATGATCTGAGAAGGTTACATTTATTATTTCTGCTCTTTTGCATTTGTTTGCAATGATTCTATGCCCTATAACATGGTCAATCTTTGTGAATGTGCCATGTGCAGCTGAAAAGAAGGTGTATTCCTTTTTGTCCCTATTTATTTTCCTCCACATATCAATTAGATCTAATTTTTCTAGGACTTCATTCACCTCTCTTACCTCTTTCTTATTTATTTTTCGGTTTGATTTATCTAGATCTGACAGAGGAATATTTAGATCTCCCACTAGTATGGTTTTACTATCTATTTCCTTCTTGAGCTCTGCCACTTTCTCCTTTATGAATTTGGGTGCTATGCCACTTGGTGCATACATATTGAGCAGTGTTATTTCCTCATTGTTTATACTGCCTTTAATCAGGATGTAATGACCTTCCCTGTCTTTTTTAATCATATCTATTTTTACTTTGGCTTTGTCAGAAATCATAATAGCCACTCCTGCCTTCTTTTTCTCATTTGACGCCCAAAAGATTTTGCTCAAACCCTGAACTTTAAACTTGTGTATGTCTACCCGCCTCATATGTGTTTCTTGTAGACAACATATGGTGGGATTTTGGTTTCTAATCCACTCTGCTATTTGCTTCTGTTTTATGAACGAGTTCATCCCATTCACATTCAGAGTTATAATCATCAGTTGTGCATTTGCTGACATTTTCGAATCCTCCCCTCTTCCTACCCCCTTTTTCCTTATACTTTTTCCTTTTAAATCAGTGGTTTGTTATTGAGCCGCTATCCCTTATCCCCTCCCTTGATTAACTTCCCTTTCTACCCCCTCCCTTATTTTTCCCCCTCTTTTTGTTTTTAAAGGCCTTATGAATTCCCTCCCTCTTCTCCCCTCCCTTTTTTTGACCTCCCCACTCCTCTGCTCCCCTTGGTTTATCCCTTCTAACTTTCTCAGAAGGGTTAGATAAGAGTTTTATGTCCCAATGGATAGTGTAGCTACTCTTCCCTCTCCGGGTTGATTACACTAAGAGTAAGGTTTGATTATTACCTCTTAATGCTCTCTTCCTCTCCTTCTTATAATAGTATTTGTCCCCTCTCCCTCCCATGCCCTCTTTGTGTGTAATAGAATATCCTATTTTCTTATTCACTCAAGTTTCTCTTGGTGTCCCCTGCTATTCACCCCTTCTTTCCCATCCCCCATGTCATCTTAGATTATTTAGTGTTCCACTCTCACCCTGTGAATTATTCTTCTGATTACTATAATAGTGAATATTATAATAGTGAATAGAGTTCACTACAGAGAATTATACATAACGTTTCTCTACATAGGAATACAGATAATTAGATCTCACTGAGGCCCTTAAAAAGGCAAATTTAAAAATTATAAGTTTTCTTTCTTTCCCCTCTGTATCTTATTTACCTTTTCATGTTTCTCTCGATTTCTGTGGTTGGATATCAAACTTTCCATTTAGCCCTGGTCTTTTCTGTGCAAATACCTGGAATTCTTCAATTTTGTTGAATGCCCATACTTTCCCCTGGAAATATATAGTCAATTTTGATGGGTAGTTGATCCGTGGTTGCAGGCCCAGCTCTCTTGCCTTTCTGAATATCGTATTCCAAGCCTTGCGATCTTTTAGCGTGGAGGCTGCCAGATCCTGTGTGATCCTGATTGGTGCTCCTTGATATTTGAATTGTTTCTTTCTGGCTTCTTGTAAGATTCTTTCCTTTGCTTGGAAACTCTTGAATTTGGCAATTATATTTCTGGGTGTTGTCTTTTCTTGATCGAATGTCGCAGGTGTTCTATGAATCCTTTCAATGTCTATATTGCCCTCTTGTTGTAGGACTTCAGGGCAATTTTGCTGGATTATTTCTGTTAGTATGGAGTCCAGGTTTCTATTAATTTCTGGTTTTTCTGGAAGACCAATTATTCTCAAATTGCCTCTTCTAGACCAGTTTTCTTGGTCTGTCACTCTCTCATTGAGATATTTCATGTTTCCTTCTATTTTTTCAGTCTTTTGACTTTGTTTTATTTGTTCTTGTTGTCTTGAGAGATCATTAGTTTCTAGCTTCTCAATTCTAGCCTTTAGGGACTGGTTTTCAGCTATAATCTTTCGGTTTTCGGCTATGATCTTTTGGTTTTCGGCCATAATCTTCTGGTTTTCGGCTATAAGCTTCTGGTATTCCTTTTCAATCTGGCCATTTCTGGTGTTCAATTTGCTTATCAGTTCATTTGGTTTCTGAGCCTCACTTTCCAGTTGCAAGATTCTACCTTTTAAACAGTTATTTTCTTGCCAGATCTCTTCCATTTTCCTCAAAATCTCAGTTTTGAACCCTTCCATAGCTTGTGAGGAGTTTTCCTTATTTGAGGAGGGTCCGGATGCTTGTTTGTTCTCTTCCTCTGTTTGCTCGGTTGTCTGGATTTTCTCTGTGAAAAAGTTGTTGAGTGTTAAAGACTTCTTTTTCTTGTTGTTAATCTTTCTCTTCTGAGCTTCCTGAGACTGGGTAGCCATCCTTAGCCCAGCAGCTTCTCAGGTTTATCCTTGCGCTCAGGGTCTGTCCGCGGTCAAGCCCCCTGGTGGATCCCCTTGCTTGATCCTCTGCGGGAGGTTTTTTTTACAAGCCTCAGGACGCTGCTTCCACAGTCCTACACCCGTCCGCCTCCACCCATGCCTCCACCCGTGCCTCTGCTCTCAGCCCGTGCTCTGCGCCCAGCGTCCACTCCCGGCATCCTGCTCCCGCACTCAAATTCCGCGTGTGCTCGCTAGCTTCCTGGGGTCCCAAATCCCACTGCTCTCAGGAACAGGCCCCGGAGCTGCCAATGACTTGATGGGTGCCCCAAACTTGCTCTATTTCTTTTTAGCTGGCCTCAGTGCTACAGGTGTTGTGTGTGGAGGGGGTTGGGGTGGGGTGGTTGCTCAGCCCGCGATTTAGTGAGAGCTGTTTCGCCCCTTTATAGCATGGAAATGCCTTGATTCCACGTACCTTCCACGCTGTGCCCTGTTGTGGGGTTCCTCCGTTCGTCTGGACTTGTTTTTATGTCCCCTTGAGGAGTTTTGTGTGTTTCGGTCAGGAGAGGGTAAGAGCTGCTTCTTACTCTGCCGCCATCTTAACCTGGAAGCTGCTGTTATCTGGGCAAACTTTTTAAAGAGGGGGCCAAAGGAAAGGAAATGCTCATCTGTCAGTCTGTTTCTAAGGCAACTCTTTCGAAGTTTCATTGTATTGTATCCTACTCACTGTATTCGCCAGATTAGGAATAATGTCATGTAGCCAGATAGAACATCTCAGGGGGCTGTATCTGGCCCGAGGGCAGTAGTTTGCCCATCACTGTTCTATACAAATCTAATACTAATTCAGTATGTCTAAAAAAACAACTCAAATCTCACCCTCGAAACTAGCTCAGAATGACTGCTAGGGGCAATTTACTCTGTAGTCATTAAACTCAACAAAAATATCCTAGAATGTTAGAGCTGGAAGAGATCCTGGAAATCAGTTCGCTTAATCCTGTCATTTAGCAGATGAGAAAACTGAAGTCTTAACTGGTTAAGATCACTCAATTAATGGACAAAAAAAAGACAACATTAAAAACCCAGACACCTCTCTCCACTATAATGGTTTTTCTACTGTACCATACCTCTCTTAGTGTATATAATTTGACATAATATATAGAAGATTAACCAGAAAAAAACAAATATTCACCTGACCATTGCTTCTATCTTTTTTCTGTATTTCATATCTATTTTATTACGATATTCAGGCCTCATCAACATAGCAGCAAAACTGAAAGCTGAATTTTTCAAACCCGCTCTATGACATTCAATTACTGTTGAAGTCAGAATTGGCACAATATCTGCAATGTAAGTGGAAAACGGGAAAATTAAGTTTCCTTATTTTATAACACTAAAAATAAAAAAAAACACGAGACTTAGCTAAATGAAGTAAGCCATAAAGCATGTAAATATCTCACTGTGTGAATGTTCTTATTATACTGGCTACTTAAATCAATTTTTTGAGATCTTCTTTAGCATATGTCAATAATAATTTCTTAGATAATGTTTCTTATCTATGCATGTGTGCATATACATATATATATCCCTTTTTTCTTCATTTTAAATTTAAATGAAGTTTCTTAAATAGTAAAATGTTTAGTTTCTCTTTATATTTAAGTAAAGGGGAATGAAATGATGCACATCAATCAATAAACAGATCTATTATGTGCCAGGCACTGGGCTATGTCCTAAGGATACAAAAGAAGGCAAAAGACAGTCTCTATCCTCAAGGAGTTATAAACTAACAGATAACAAACAAATATATATGTTCAAAATAGGAAATAATCAAAAAATGGAAGGTACTAGAATTAAAAAAAAAACACTCTTTTATCTTCTGTCTTAAAATTGATGCTAAGTACCAGTTCTAGGGCATAAGAGCAGTAAGAATTAGTCAGTGGGGGTTAAGTGACTTGCCAGGATCACACAGCTAGAACATATCTTGGGACAAATTTTAACTCAGAACCTGCTGTCTCCAGACCACCTAGCTACTTCATAATGGAACTAGAATTAAGGGGGATTAGGAAGGCTTCCTGTAGAAGGTGAAATGTTAGTTGAGAACTAAAGGAAGACAGGAAGATCTCCACATTACAGTAGAGGGAGAACTATCCAGATAGGGGGATAGTGACAGAAAATGCCCAAAGCCAAGAGATGGAGTGTTTTGTTTGAGGAACAGCTCAGAGGCCAGTGTCATTGGGTCCAAGAGTATGTGGCAGGAAGTAAGGTATAAGAAAAGTGGAAAGGTGTCAGGGGCCAAGTATGAAGGGCCTTAAATGCTAGCCAGAGAAATTTAGTATTTGATCCTGAAGGCAGTGGAGAGACACTGTAGTTAATTGAGGGGGTTTGTAAGGGTGACCCAGTCAGACCTGTGCTTTAGGAAAATCACTTTACTGACTAAATGGAGGATGGATTGGAGTGGGGAGAGGTTTGAGGCAAGTAGATTCAGCCACAGAGACTATTGCAAAAATCCAGGCATGAGGTTATAAAGTCCTAAATTAGAGTGGTGGTTGTATTGGAGGACAGAAGTAGGAGGGAGGCAGTTACAAATTTGGGAGATGTTGAAAAGGTAAAATCCACAGGCCTTAGATATGAGGGAGTGAGAAATAGTGAGGAATCCAGGGTGACTCCTAAGTTGTGTGACTGGGAGGATGCTGTTGCCTACAACCATAAGAGGAAGATAGGAAAGGAGAAGAATTAGGAGGAAAGATAATTAGTTCTGTTTTACTTATTCAGTAAATGTCTCCTGGACATACATTCTAGATGTCTGAAAGGCAGTTAGAGAAGTAAGATTGGAGCCCAGCAGAGAGATCGGGACAGGAAAGGAAGATTTAAGAAATCATCAGCATAGAAGTAGCAATTAAATCCATGGGAGTGGAAGAGATTATCAACTGAAGCAGTATAGAGGGGGCGGGGGAGGGGGGGACAGGGAAGAAGAGGGCCCAGGACAGAACCCAGAAGGATACCTACAGTTAGAGGGCTCCATCACTGTGGACTTTTCACAATAGATCTATTGTGACAGATTCCTAGATCTGTCTGTTCTTACTTTTCTACACATTAGCCCACATTCACCTCCAGTTGTCCATTAGCCTTTGTTGATTAATTCATTTGTTCAATAAAATATATTTAGAGCTTGCTGTGTGCAAAGCATTGTGCTGAATAACACTACATGGTCCCAGTTCTCAAAGACTTCATAAATGTTCCACTTACACCTCAAATATATTTAAAACTAATTCTACCATTTGTCAATTGTACCACCACTCTGCCAAAACAAAGCTAAAAAGCTGGATTTGTCTTCACTGATTCCATCTTCTCCTTTACCCTAAAATCTAAGTAATTACCAAATTTTGTGATTAAATTTCTAATGTTAAAATCCAATTAACATTTATTAAGTGCCTGTAATGTATAAATCACTATTGCAACTTCTGAGAAAGATAAAAACAAACAGAAATGATGAAATCATTTCCCAAAAGGAGCTTGCAATCTTAGGATCATAGATTTAGACCTAGAAAGAACTCTGAAGACCAAATGAGGTAACTGTGAGATAGTGAAGTTAAGGAACTTGCCACACAGCTAGTGTTTGAGATAGAATTTGAATGGTCATCCTGAGTCTCTGAGTAGAGCTAAGATAAATAAACAAATAGTACACTTAAACATATTTGCACAAGTATAAACAATTAAGAGTCTTAAAAAGGGAGAAGACATTTTTGATGGAAGTAAGGCAAAGAATCAGAAAATCTAAAAAAGAAATGAAAACAGGTAGGATTTCAAGAGATAGACATGGTGAGGAAAGGTTTAGAGACTAGTTTTGACAAATTACTAACCCATGAAAGTTTAGAACTGTTATTCATGGGACAATGAATGTTAAGGTTTGACTGGAATATAGTTATGTGAAAGGGAATTGTGTTGACAAAACTAAAAAGACAGAAAGGAGCCAGGTTATAAAAGGTCTTGAAATGTTAGGATAGTATTCTATATATGTTATCAATGGAGGTTGGCTGAGGTGATGGGAGAGGAATGGGAACAGGGGTACTAAAAAAATTTTAACAATGTAGCAATACTATCAAATCCTTATTATTAGAATTAGAAGAATAAGCCTAGCATCAGTAGGATGGGTTGAACAGGGAAAGGGGTGGCCGGAAAAGAGTAGAGATAGGTAAGCATAATCTCTCACACATCTCTTCCATTTCTGTAACTATCATTTTAGTTCATGCTCTTATCATCTCATAGCTGGACTAATTCAATACCCTCTCTTCCAATTTAACCATGCATTCTACAGACAGATTAGTCTTTCTAAAGCACTTTTTGATTTGTCATATCTCTGCTCAAAATTCTTCACTGGTTTCCCCTTACAAAATAAGAGCCAAACATTTTGGCCTGATGCTCTACAACCCAACCCTCAACCCATCTTTTCCAACTTTATTACTCACTATTTTCATGTAAAACTCTATATTTCATCCAAAATGATCTACTATTATTCTCAAAAAAGTCAGGCACTTTCCTTACATCTATATTTTCTTATTTTATCAACTTTGTTCTTATTCTCTTCACCTGAAATAGCCTTCTTATTGAAATTCTCATCTTTCAAAGTTCAATTCCAATGTCACTGTTCCTTAAAACCTTCTCTGATCATCTCCTAGTAAGTGATTTCTTTCTCCCCTAAAGACTGGTAATTTATATATATCATTCCTATGATTTTATATTGCATGTGTTTTATCTCCCTATTAGATTTTATACTCCTTGAGATTAGAGGTCTTATTTCATATATTTCTGTATTTTCCCTTTCTCCACCCCACCCCAGGGCTTAGAAAGATGTATTACATGTAGAAGGCAATCATATGTTGAACAAAGGAATGATTAAATAATTTTCATAACACACAAAGAATGATATTTGGTAAAGACGTGTTTAGCACTTACGTGATGGGAATTTACTGATATTATTGGAGACACGAATAAGCATACGAGCTCCCTTTAAATGATCTCCATGCTTAACATGGATCTGAAATAAACAATGGAAAATTCTAGTCTTTTAGACAATTACCACATACATCAAATACATTTTAAAAGCTTTTATTGGCAAGTATTAGTGCTTAAAACACAAACATATAAAATTTTTAAATTCTATTTATTAGAATAGAGTGGTAACAAATTTGGGATTTGCATGCAAATATTATTAAGACATAGATAATCCAAAATACTTTCAAGCACAATTAAATTAGCCATGATTTTGTACCGAGACTCTTATCTATTAAAGATTTTATAATCAATTATGGGGTGATTCTACCAAAATATTATGAACTACTTAGACCCTTTCTAGAGTATCATTTGAATCCATAATTCTTCAAATTTAATAAGATGTGAAGAATCTTAAATAAAAGGATCACAAAAGAGTCATAAATGTAGTTAAAGGGACAGAAGAAAAGATTAAATGATATAATTCTGCCCCATAAGCCAAACATATAATTCCAATTTCAGTCTGTCTTGAGGATTATAGGTTTATAGCATACTTTAAGTGTAGGTTCAAATTAGCCTGAATGTCTCTCATGGTGTCTTTTGCTAACACTCTTTCCTATCCTTGGAAGCTCCTTCTGCTATCCCCAAGCTCATAGAATTCCTCATCAAGAATCAGATCAAATGTTACCTACTCTATAAAGACTTCCTTATTCTGCCCATTGTGAATAAAAAACAAACATTCCTTTAAAAAAAATAAACCTTACCTTCTGACTTAGAATCAATATAAATATCGGTTCCAAAGCAGAAGAGTGATAAGAGCTAGGCAATTGGAGTTAAGTGACTTTTCTAAGATCAAACATCTAAAAATGGCCATCCCTTCTTAAGAAAACAATTTGTATTTCTCTTACGCACATATTATGTTCTATGTGTCTACCTAATTATCATTTTATCTTTCCCAGCACTTCATACAGTGAGATGCACATGATTGTCCTTAGCTCATTCCTAAGCAAAAGAAATATTATGAACTAGGACTTTTATGAGATTACATTTGTTTTGGGGGTTACTTAGAGGATTTCAGTTATCTCTGGAACATGCTAGAGTCATTTAATGCATTTAATTTTCAGAAAATATGTAACATAATTGAACCAAGCTCTCAATTTTTAAATAGAAGTATCATATTCTTTTTAATTTTGCATCACATCATACAATATATGGATTTGAACCACAAAAGAAAAAAAACCTCTAAATCCTTTCCCCTTCTCATTTATTTGAACAGAAAATAAACTGTCCATAAGATCAGAGTTAGAGCTGGAAGGGATCTTAGATGTCATCTAGTTAAACTACAACTTCTGAGACCATTGAAATAAGTTATTTGATTTCCTTTCAGGACACTGTCAGAGTCAGAGGAGTACTATCAGTAACAATTTATTTTTTCCCAGAGAAAATCTGCTACCTATTCATCAAATGCTTATATTGTACCTGGCTCCAAAAATACACTTTGGAGATTGAATATCACACAATGACATCACATAGCAAGATTTGTATTCTCTCCCTACTCAAGAGAATCTGGTTAGTAAATCAGTGTGGCAGACAATCAAACTCTTTCTGACTTTATTAATTTTTTAAAATTACATTTCCATTTAGTTTATGTTTTCAGTGGACATTAATTAAATTAAAGTATTAATGGCTAATGATAATGCATTTGAACAGAGCTGCAGGAATTCAGGACAAAGGCCATTAGTTCACCTCATCCCTTCGGTTTGGCTAAGTTTAATGATAATCTGTATGGATGTGTAATATTAACCGAGAACATGATGGAAGTTTAAAAGAATGTATGCTACCACAACATAAATATAAAAGAAACCTGAGAAAATTCCCATAGAGTGGGAAGTTTATTAAAAAAAAAAAAAAAAAAAAAAAAAAGCTTGCCAAGTAACTCTTTGTTGCCAAGTTACAGATGTGGAAGAAACACTGTGTTGAATTCAAATCTCACTTTTGATATTAACTTTTTAAGTCACTTAACCTTCCTGGGTCTCAGTTTCTTCAAGTGCAAAATGAAGGGATTGGACTAGATGCCCTGTAACATCCCTTCAAGCTCTCACCCTATGATGCTATTATCATATGACTTTAGAACTGAAATAGCTCTGTGGATCCAAATTGGCTCATAAAAGAGTTGAAAACATTCCATGAGAAAAGTTGCCCAGCAACAACAACTGAGTAGGGGAACTGCAGATGGTAGTAACAGCAAAACAACCCAGAAGTTGTCACTGCCAGCTCTTCAGGGAAGCAATGAGTGACAGATTTGGAAGCAGAAGGTTGCTCCATCCAAGATACAACCTAGCTAGTGTGAGTTGTCAGGGTAACAAGATCTATTTCTCTCAATAGAAACATGAAAATCTTTGAGATCATTTTCCCTTCTTTGTCTGGAGTAGATGTTTTCCGTGTCAGTTACACTTCTATTCTGCATAATAAAATACCTTTGGTTTGGTAAAAAGGAAACATCAAATGGGGACTTTTGAGCTCTGATTTAGAATAACTGAATACCAAATTGGACACTGAACCTAGATATAATCCAGGTGGTATGTTGAGAGGACTCCAAGCTACATCCTGGATATTATATCAGGTTATGCTGTGTAGACACTAGAGAATATAAAAAGGTAAGATCATGGACCCTGTTGCTTTCAAGGTGATAAGTTTGTACATTAATAAATATAATGCATGACAAGTGCATAAAGGGAACACAAAATATGTTTAAGGTACATATGTTATGCAACATGTTTTTAATGGTTGGACATAAATACACAAATGGGATTCTGTTATACATATCAAAAACACTTAATGTTTATGTTTTATTAAAATGTGTAGTTCACAAATTTCTTGTTAGATTACCTTCACTAAAATATAGCTGTGCAGAATCATAAGGTTTGTGGCCATCTCAGATGGAATTTTAATTTTTTGGTTTCTCAGTTCTGCATACATACTGAAGAGAACATCATGGGCATTTCGATAATTTCCTTGAAAACGGTTTGCATTACATGTTATTATTAAAAATCACAAAATGATGAAATATAAATTTCAAATCTAGAACTCTATAAGCAGTCAAGAAAATTGGTGCAATCTAAGCAGATAAACATAAAATTTCTTCAGATTTTAATAAAAAATAAGAAATGTCCTTTGTAAAATGTGACCAATAAAATCTCTTTATTATTACAGATATTCAATAAAACAAGGATGTCTCATTAAGATTTAATTATGAATTCCCATATTTTCACCAAAAAATTAAATAGCAAAATGAATCACAGAATTTAGAACCAGAAGGAATCTGAGTTCTGATAGTCTAACTCATATCAGAAAAGAATCTTGGTATAATATACCCAGTGGTCATTTAGATTCTGTTTGAATATCTCCAACAAGAAGGGAGGCAACTCCCAAACAGTTCATTCTACTTTTTGACAGCTCTAATTATTAGGAGTTTTTTTCTAAAATCAAACTTAAATGTTCTGCTTTGTTACTTCCAACCAATATTTCTGGTTCTGCAGAATGTCTAATAATTTTTCCATATGACTACTCTTTAAATATGTAAACATAACTATCTCTCCTTCCTCCTCCAGTCTTCTCTTCACTATGTTAAACATCCCTGGTATCTTCAACCAAAACTCAAATAGTATGTATCTGAAGTTCTTTAATATCCTGGTCATCTTGAACATTCTGTTCATTCTCTGAACATTCCAAGTATTCTCCCTAAAATGTGATGCCTGCAACTGAATACAGTTCTCATGTGTTCTGACTAGGGGACAATGCAGCGAGAGTACCTTATTCCTGGAAGTTACACTTTTCTTAATGCAGCCCAATATCATTTTAGCTTTTTGGGACTGTTATATCACACCATCAACTCTGAACTTTCAGTCTACTGAAAACTAAAATCATTTAAAAGACTAATTTATTTAATCATGCTCTTCCCATTCTATACTTATGAATTTATCTGAACCCAAGTGTAAAACTTTATTTTTTCCCTATTGAATTTCATCTTATTAGATTTGATCCAATGTTCTAGTTTGTCAAGATTTTTTGGGAAGTTGACTCTTTTAATCCAGTGTGTTAGCTCTCTCTCTCAACTTCTGACATCTGCGAATTTAATGGGCAAATCTTCATCCAATCATTGAAGAAAGTGTTAAATAGCATAGGGCCAATCATAGATTTCTGTGGCATTCTAATAGGGAAGACAAAATGTAAGGAAACAGGCACATACAAGAAAGAAACAGAGAAGTTTAGAAGGTAAACTTAAAAGAGACAGCAAGTGGAAAAATGGGAAAAATCTCTAAGAGGTAAATTTTGAGCTGTATTG
The DNA here is from genome assembly GCF_016433145.1 of Gracilinanus agilis. Taxonomy (NCBI): domain Eukaryota; kingdom Metazoa; phylum Chordata; class Mammalia; order Didelphimorphia; family Didelphidae; genus Gracilinanus; species Gracilinanus agilis. The sequence continues at coordinate 176,825,804 of NC_058135.1, read as the reverse complement.
AAGGAAGGTAGGGATTCTAAGAGGTAGAACTGATAAGGGAGAACAATCCAAGAATATAGAACAGAAACGGCAAAGGAAAAGAGATGCTTTCTGTTATTATTTAAATTCTCTGAGATTGTATCTTAATCTATAATTATTTACTAATAAAAAGTGGGCCAGAGAGAGAAAAGGCACTAGCCCTGTGTGGTCAGAAGTTCCCTTAGCAGCCCCAGACCCCAGCCTGACATTACTTCCACTTAGGGTTTTATTCTAAGGAAAGAGAGCCCCACTTCCTCCCCATACTCCAATGTATGTTCTTTGCAGCATCCCAAGCCTCTTTGGAATACTCCAATATCACTATGAACAAGAGGCAGGTCGGTCCTCTGGGCACCAGAAGTTGTGCAGTGTTTAGACTGGCCTCTCAGTACACCTGTTCATTTTTCTCTGTCTAACTGCATAGCTTCACTGTTCTAAGAGGCTTGTTTACAGATAAACAAAGAGCTTGTGTCCACCTCCATTCATCTAGGTGGGAAGATACTTGTTGGAGCTTGGATCTTAAGAATAAATTTCTTCCTCTTTTAAAGTTCAAAGGTTATCTTGGGGTGCCAAAAAAGGAGTATAGGTTAGTATAAAATTTCCACAGAGCTGAAGCATCATGTATGTGGAACAACAAATAGAATACCATGGCTGGATTATAAAGACTATGACAAGATATTGAGTTTAAGAAGACAAGATAGGAAGGATATCAAGTTGTGAAGAGTTTTAATTGCCAAATAGAGATCTTCATATTTTATCCTAGAGGTAATAAGGAGACATTTGAGTATTTTTAATAGAGAAGGTGACATGGACAAATTTGTGCTTTAGGAAAATCACTTTAGAATCCGGGAGAGCAATTAGAAGGTTAATGCAGTAGTCCAGACCAGAGATGATGAGACACTGTATTAGACTGGTGGCTGGATGAGTGGAGAAAAGAGAAAATGATAAGATTTGACAACTGATTGTATATATAGACTGAGGAATCAAAGGTGGCATGAGGTTGCAAACTTGGGTGACTGGGATGCTGGTGGTACCTTAGTAACAAAGAAATTTGGAAGAGGGGAAAGTAGGGCAAGGAGGTAGGAATGAATTCTTTTATAGACATATTTGAGATATTGCTAGATCAGATGATTCAGGGCCACTACTCAAGAGACCAGGGCTGGATGTATATCTGCACAGAGATAACTGAACACCTGGGATCTAATGAGGCTACTGTCAGAGTATAAACAGAAAAGAGAATAAGGCTCAGGAATAAGTCTTAGGGAACACCCACAGTTAATATATATGACATGAATGAAAAACGAGCAAAGGAGAATGAGAAGGAATGATTATACAGGTAGGAGAATCAAGACAGAGCAAAGTTATAAAAAATCAGAAGTGAAAAATTGTTCAAGAGGAGAGGATAATCAATATTGTCAAAAGCTTCAGACAGATCAAAAATAATATGGACTAAGAAAAAGTCATTATAATTTGGCAACTAAGAGAACATTAATAACTTTGAAGAATGCAGTTTCAATTGAATGATGTTAAATACAATGCCAGAAAGGGTTTAGAAGAGAGGGGAAATAAAGAAAGCAGAGACAATATATAAATGACATTTTTTTCAAGGAGCTTAGCTAAGAAGGGTGGTAAGATACAGGATGATAGCAGGCATTGTGATGAGAATATTAGCTACAGAAAAGACTAGCAGGAAAGGTCTGACCTCTTGAGAGGAAGAGAAATGGTCCCTAGAACCTCTCTCTAATAAAGAAAGGATGACAGCTCTTTACTCAAAGCCGCCACATCAAGCAAATAAAGCCAGGCAGCGTCTCCATGCTAAGGTTAAGTCTTTTATTTTTTGCCTAGATATCAAAGCCTTTTCTTATAGACATCTAATTTAGGGCTCAACAATTTCCAGAATTCCAAGATCCTTTTTGGCTCAGTTGCAAATGAATTTGATCCAGAAGAATAGATTTGCACCAACTAAGTAGATCTCTTTATTGATTTTACATATATACAATGACAGAATATCTGGCCAGCAAAACTTTAATTTTCCCACTCTGAAACCTAGATAAATTAGATTTCTAGTCTTTCCCTGATTTATCAGTTTTGTAATTGCCCAAAAAAAGGAAATAAGGTTAGACCGGCATGACCAGTCATTCTCGATGAAGCCATGCTGAATTGTTATAATAATAGCTTCCTTTTCTATGTCTTCACTGACCATTCATTAATGATCTATTTTGGAATTTCTCAGGAATCAAATTCAAGATCATTAGTTTTTTTTATTTTTTAATTTTGTTTCGTTTTGCTTATATGACTTGTGATTTCATTTTGTATGGGGAGCTCCTAATGAAGAACTTCATTTCTGAAACTTAAAGAGCCTCAGAAAGATGCCATGAGTACAAAATTGTGAAGTAATTTTTCCAGAGTCACACAACCAGTATATGTCAGAGGGACCTGAACACAGGTCTTTGTAACTTTAAAGACAGCTCTATCCATTATGCTATGCTTCTTCTCTTGGGGTATATGTTATGGGCAATTTTGTTACATTTTTTTAAAAATTGTAAAATTTATTCTTTTTTGCCCTTTAGAACCAGTTCCATTTTCCATAAATTTAAACTCAACATATGCAAAGCAGAATTTATATCTTATTGCAAAAAATCCTCCTTTCATGGCGACTAGGTGGCACACTGGATAGAGCTGAGCTTGGTATCCTCTTCCTGAGTTCAAATCCATCCTCAGACACTTACTAATCACTTAATGCTATTTACTTCAGTATCTTCATCTATAAAAATGAGCTAGAGAGGGAATGGAAAAAAATCCCCCTTCCAAACTTCCCCTGTTTCTGTTGAAGGTACCACCATCCTTCCAGTCTCCCAGGTTTTTATCTGTGGCATTGTCTTTGAATCCTCATTCTCCTTCACCCTATATATCCAATTAGTTGCCAAATCTTGATCTTTTCACCTTTATGATTTCTACCTTTACTAGCTTTTGCTTCCAGCCCCTTTTCCCACTCACACAGCTATTAGCTAGGGCAAACCTTTATGACTTCTCACTAGGCTTCTTACAACAGCCTCCTAATTGGTCTCCCTGCCTGGAGTCTCTCACCACTTCAGATATGATTATAGGAATCTTAGTTTCCTAGTGTAATATATAAATTCCTCTGTTTAGATTTTAAAGTTCCTTACAACCTGGCCATAATCTATCTTTCCAGTCTTGTTGATATTACTTTCCTAATCTATTCAAACTAGCCTTCTCTCTGGTCCTCATACATAATCCCTCCATGTCCCATCTCCATGCCTAAGTCATTTCCCATACCTGGAACTTATATCTCACAGAATCACAGTTTTCCTTCAAAACACAGCTTGAACACTCCCTTCTACACAAAACCTTTCCTGATCCTCCCAACTAAGATAGTACTCTCTTTCCCAAATTACCTTATATTTAACAACTTTGAATTTATATTCTCTTTATATTTATCCTATATATTCTTGTACATCATATTACATATATTCTTGTTATCTTTCTCACTAGAATACTGGATCTTTTTAAGTAGGGATCATTTCAGTCTTTGTGTCTGTATATTAATATCTAGCTCATGCCAAGCACACAGTAAGTAGTTAATAAATACTTAGTGAAAGATTCATTGATTGACATTTCATATGTTACAAATAGTGGATAAGCAAGCACATCTGCTAAGTCTTTCATTACTTGGGGATATAATTCATCTGTAAAGATGACTAGAATCCATAAAAATAATGGAATATTCTCTTGTAAATTATTTTTGCTATTTCAAGTGTAAAAAATAATTTCCTTAGGCAATAAAGGCAGAAGCAAAATTAGAACTGAGTAGTTTTGCCTTCTCTCTACTGTCCATTCTCATTGTTCCCTTCCACCCTGAGCAGCAATTCTGTCCCTTCTTTGAACTTCCTCCTTCTCCAGTATAGTTGCTCCAAAAAACGCAAGTCCTTTTTGGTTGTTCTTAACTTCCCTCAGTTGCCTCATGTTATTCAGTGCTTTAGTCATTCTAAAACCATTTTAAATGGAATGTGCTAGGCTCTACCATTATTCCTTGTCACTTGCTTTCAGTGACACCCATTGTGTGGATCTTTTATTTTATTTTTTTTTTAAACCCTTGCCTTCCGTCTTGGAGTCAATACTGTGTATTGGCTCCAAGGCAGAAGAGTGGTAAGGGCTAGTCAATGGGGGTTAAGTGACTTGCCCAGGGTCACACAGCTGGGAAGTGTCTGAGGACAGATTTGAACTTAGGACCTCCCAGTCTCTAGGCCTGGCTCTCAATCCACTGAGCTACCCAGCTGTCTCCTTATGTGGATCTTTTAAAAATCTAAGTTGTTTAGTGAATTTCCAATGTTTCCATATTCACACAATTTTTATTTTGCCTATTCACCAGAATTATTTCCCTTCCTGTCTTCATAATTTCATTCTGGGATAATTTATTGTCCATATACTGTATTAATTCCTACATTGGGTCCTGGATTACAAAGGCCCCAATCAATTTCTGTGTATTAGAGAAAACTGATGTGCCAGAGTTTTGATTCACAGACACCATGCAGTCTATAGATTTTTACATTTTCTTTGTTCTTAAGAATCCCCAGGAATGTCTCCCTTTAAAAAAAAATCTGGTTGATTGGTAAAGGAGACAATGATTCTCTTCCTGCTTACTGTGACCTTTGTGGGGAACATGGACCAACTCCTAATTTGGTATTTACCAATTAGAGATGTCTTGGAATATTCAAAGGAAGGGCTGAATTTATAGATTTGCCAAATGGGCATTTGGGGGTTTTGGTCATTCAAAGATACCTCTGACCTATCAGTCTATTGGTTATAAGGTTAGCCTAATCAGCAAATTGATATTCTTACCCAAAATCAATCTCTCAAAATAATTTTAAACATAACAATTCCTTGAAGTTTCCTATCCTTTCTGGGCTTCTCCTACAAAACTTAGTTCACTGGATCCTATATATTGTTTCTCTGAAGAATCTGAAATATAGGTACTGGCTAAGAGATAGAAGGGAGGATCAGTGGAATAGTCTTGGGGTTAATAACATCAGAAAGACAGTGTATGATAAACCCAAAGAGCCCAACTTTTGGGACATGAATCCACTATTTGACAAAAACTGCTGGGAAATTTGGAAAACAATATGGGAGAGATTAGGTTTAGATCAACATCTTACACCCTACACCAAGATAAATTCAGAATGGGTGAATGACCTGAATATAAAGAGGGAAACTATAAATAAGTTAAGTGAACACAAAATAGTATACCTGTCAGATCTCTGGGAAAGGAAAGATTTTAAAACCAAGCAAGAGTTAGAGAAAATTACAAAATGTAAATTAAATGGTTTTGATTATATTAAGCTAAAAAGCTTTTGTACAAACAAAAACAATGTAGTCAAAATCAGAAGGGAAGCAACAAATTGGGGAAAAAATCTTTATAACAAAAAACTCTGACAGGGGTCTAATTACTCAAATATACAAGGAGTTAAAGCAATTGTATAAAAAATCAAGCCATTCCCCAATTGATAAATGGGCAAGAGACATGAATAGGCAATTTTCAGGTAAAGAAATCAAAAGTATCAATAAGCACATGAGAAAGTATTCTAAATCTCTAATAATTAGAGAAATGCAAATCAAAACAACTCTGAGGTATCACCTCACACCTAGCAGATTGGCTAAAATGAAAGAAGGGGAGAGTAATGAATGCTGGAGGGGATGTGGCAAAATTGGGACATTAATGCATTGCTGGCGGAGTTGTGAACTGATCCAGCCATTCTGGCTGGCAATTTGGAATCATGCTCAAAGGGCTATAAAAGAATGCCTGCCCTTTGATCCAGCCATACCATTGTTGGGTTTGTACCCCAAAGAGATCATAGATAAACAGACTTGTACGAAAATATTTATAGCTGCGCTTTTTGTGATGGCAAAGAACTGGAAAAGGAGAGTATGTCCTTCAATTGGGGAATGGCTGAACAAACTATGGTATATGCTGGTGATGGAATACTATTGTGCTAAAAGGAATAATAAACTAGAGGAGTTCCAGGTGAACTGGAAAGACCTCCAAGAACTGATGCAGAGTGAAAGGAGCAGAGCCAGAAGAACACTGTACACAGAGACTGATATACTGTGGTAAAATTCGAATGTAATGGACTTCTGTACAGCAGAAAGCAATGACACAGGACAGCTCTGAGGGATTTATGGTAAAGAAAGCTACCCACATTCAGAGGAAGGACTGCAGGAGAGGAAACATATAAGAAAAACAAATGCTTGAACGCATGGGCTGAGGAGGACATGACTGAGGGTGTGGACTTGAAACTACCACACCAATGCAACTATCAACAATTTGGAAATAGGTCTTAAACAAGGACACATGATAAAACCAGTGGAAATGTGCATTAGCCATGGGTGGGGGGAGAGCGGGGGCTGAAGGGGAAAGTAGGGGCATGAATCATGTAACCATGTTAAAAATGAATATTAATAAATGATTAAAAAATTTTTAAAAAGAATCTGAAATATAGTTTCCCAAAATCTATAGACTGTGTTGGTCTAAGTCTTAGCTTACCTATCTTCTATCACAAATTCTATTTAATGCTATTTCCCTCCAGTGTCTCCATGATTTCTATCCCAAGCAACCAGATAAGGAAGAGCACACCTAATAATAATAATACCTATCAATAGAGAAAAGTATCAAAATGAATCCAACAATATGTTGTTGACAAGAAATATGTGAAATATATTCACACAAAGTTAAAATGAGGGCTTGGAATAGAATATGTTATGCTTCAGGTAAATCCAGAAAACCAAAGGTGGCAAAAGTTATAGCAAATAAGGCAACAGTAAAAACATACATGTTTATAATCACGTAGTTTGGGATTGGATTGGAGCACTTCTCATAGAGCTGGACACAAGTGTTTTGGTTCCATAAGGAAGAACATGTGATATGGCTCTTAGCTAAGGGTATGCATGACAAAGCCTTTGGTAACCACTACTGAATACTGCCTCCATCCTGTAGTTTTATTTTGTCTTTTTGTTCTTTTAAAATTTAGACAACTACTTTGGGGAAAATTGAATTATAATGTGTGGTATATTTTTCTGGTACTGAGCAATAAAATTTCTTCTCACAGTTGATATAGTTATATTCTTTAAATTTTTGGATATAGTTGATCTTTGTCTCTATGGCATAAATGTTTCATTTGTCATATGATTCAAAATAATACATTGTGTGCAACAATTATTGTCCCAAACTTTAATGAATTTGCTTTTAAATACTTAAATTATAATACTTCCAGGAATCTGTTATTCCATAGATGTGAATATTTCTTCCACAAGTATACATCAGAGTCTCTCTATCCTATGTGATTCTTGGCAATGACCTCTCACAGCTCTTGGCAACTAGGAACCTCTAGTTATGCACACTTCTTGTCAAGGGGTCAGATCACACCTGATCCTTCCAAGGAGCCAAAACACACTTACTAAATACTCTGGAAGTGGTCTAACATAACCTCTTGCCACAATGTGGTGAAATTAGACAATAAACTATGATTTAAACAGAGTAACAGAGAGAATGAAATAAATCCTTCAACTTCAGGCACAGTCATAATAAGGGTACCTACCAGCAGATTGCTCCTCTCTAGCAATTATTATGGCAGTCTGGGCAGCTTCTCTATATTGTTTCAGTGCCATGTACAGACGGAAGAGATATTTGGCATCCTTAAATTAAATAACATAATGAAATACGTTGTCATTATATTGGCAGTGCTATATATTTTTACATATCGTCATAAGACACATAGCATATACAAAGCCTGTATTCAAACTGTAGAGATATGCAGTCCCAGAAGTATATATGTCCTTCATATATAAACAGAATAACTGGTAGCCACAGTTATTCTACCTCCTAAATACCAAATTAATTGGTAACTATATTCATAATTGTTATAATGAATTCCTGGGACAAAATGGACATCACTTTGAGTGACAAGACTGTCAGAATGTACCTAGTGCCTTGAGCCAGGGCCAAAAGTCAGTTGGAGCCAACCCTATAAATACCCATCATGCATAGCACAAGACAGCTCAGTCTGGAGCAATCTTGGGAAGTAGGAGGTCAAGTGGGAGGATAGGCCCTGTACCTGCAACTCGACTGCCTTGCTTGAGAGAGCTCTCTAAGCTATTATATCATCAATAGAGCTGTGCTGTGAGAGGACAGTACTACTGTCATTCAAGAAGATCATCAACAGCCTTCCATAATCTTTGGCTTGGCTCTGGCCAAGTCAAGCCAGAGTTAGTGAGAGGGTGAAGAATCTCCAGTCTCTACCTGATCTAGCAACCTCTGTAGCTTTGATCACTTATTTAAACATTTAGCAATAGGATTCCCAAATCCTCCATTCTTTTCCTTGTTCCTAACCCTGTTAAGCTAGAATTAAATTTAGTTGTTTGTTACAAAGTACCTTTCCTGAGTGGTGAATATATCTAAAGCCCTTGGGAAGGGAAGATAGTCATGCAGTCAGATCCACAGCATTATTCAGTCAGCACACCAATAGCCTTTATCAATATTCATTACAATCCCAGTTTGAAGAACTAGAGAAGTTGATTACACCTACAACTTCTCAGTGGTTCCCTGCCTGGGCAGCTGTTAAAAGGAGACAACTGACAGGCTTGGTCCAGCAAAGCCTGTCAGGTGGGGAGAGGCATAACCCTTGTGCCAGCAGCACCCACACAGAGGCCTGTGGGTGAGAGTGTGTGTGTCTCTCCCCAGTCAATTCATCCATCTCCCCATTTACCTTTAATAACAACTATGAAGAATAACTGGTAGCCACAGTTATTCTACCTCCTAAATACCATATTAACTGGTAACTATATTCCCACTTCCCAACTGCTTCCTGATTGGACTTCTCTTCCCTTCTTTCTATATCCCTTTCACCAGCTGTCCCCAGAACAGAGGTATAACATCTCTGTCTCCCACAAGATTGGTCCAAGATAGGGCCTAAAGTGACAGGATTAGTGAGTGATCACAGGAAAGACCCAGGAATCAAGTATTTCTCACATTTAAATTAACTAACTCCTCTAGCCCTAGTATTAGTCTCTGCGATGTCCTCATCCATTTCCTCTCTAATACCAATCTCTCATCCTACTATTTATCCCAGAATTTCATCTCCTTTAGTATATGTTCAGGATACCATAGATATGTTTTTCTTGAAATGTGGATGATTCCTATTCTAGGAAAGATACAACACCACTTGCCATGTGGTTGGACCTTAAGAATCAATTCTCATGCCTTTGTGAATGGACCACTACTCTTCATCCACTGATACTGTACTTGAACTCATTCCTTATGGGAAGCCAACAGGAGAAACAGAGTCTTAAATAAATAAAAAGCTGAGACTCCTCTTTTGACCTCCTTTTGTGATCCCCGTGATTTCTTTTTGAAAAGTATTGTGGCCTTATTGAAGAGCTTTAAGTTCCTAGTGGGCCAGCATTTAAAAGGTTAATAATCTCTGGCTTTGGCCAGGAATGCAGCTGCCTGATATATCCAAGGCCAAAACCTTAGCAGGGGCAATTCAACTCTGAGAAAAATATTCCCTGACTTGGCTTTCTGATAAGAACCCAGTCAAAATTCAGCCTTGGCCTTGGTCTATTCTGAAGCCAATGAGACCTTTTGTGTTTTGATATGACATAATTTATAACTTCTGTGCATCTGCAAAGTTTCAGGGAAGGAGGGGTTCTTTTGTGTGAAAAGAATCTTGAAATATATATAATAAACTCCATGCTCCTGGAGCCAGAGCTGGAAGCATGAGCTAAAAGATGTTCAGTGTCCCTTATTTCCTTATCAACTAAACTGACCTTATAAGATTATCAGAGATGATAAAGAGATCTCAAGAATTCCTTACCATTGTTCCACCCCACTTATATTCCTTCCATTTCAATAATCCTGGAAAAAGAAATTGAAGTCTAATCCTGCTCCCTCATTTATAATTGCTCTCTCCCTTTGTCCTATTTACCTTAAATCAACCTTCCCCAAAGTCACCTTCCAGATCTTCCCACAAATACTTCTATTATACTCTCTGTAATACCTGATCCAAATTGACAAACTTTCCTTTCTCTCTTCTTCCCATCTTCTGGCACTCATATGAACTTAGCTCCCTAGAAAGGGCCAAGATGAAAGAGTAGTGACAGCATTCTAGCTGTCCTCTTTGGATATTCCCCTCCAAACAACTTTAAAATTATGCATCAAATCAAATTCTGGCGTGATATAGCCACCAAAAGGTTAGGGTGAAACATTTTTTCAACCTAAGACAACTTAGGAGGTCAGAAGAGGTCTGTGACACCAGAGCAGGGGCTATCCTAGAACACAGGCGGCAAGAACACCAATGTTGGGTCTCAGAGGTGGCTGTAATTGCATCAGCAGCCACTCTAAGAGTTTTCAGCACAGAGCATAAGGAAATTGGACAACTGGTCAGAAAGAGATTAGAGGGAGCCCAGAGCTGGCACTGAGCATAAGAGAGAGTATTATTTGACAAATCCATTGCCCATATACAGTTCCAGAGCCTGTTGTGAGGGTTATTTAGCAATTAATTTAGTATTAGTGTTGGACCTAGCAGGAAGGCCTGGAGGATTCCAAGATGGAATGAAGAAGCAGGAAGTGGGGCTTGGACTGAGAGAGACTCCATTAGTGGTTGGGGACATAATTGTTGCTAACCCTGGGAGATCTCAGAGTTAGGGAAAAACTGCATCCTGATTCTCTGGGATCCTGAGAGGTGGAGGCTTTCAGCAGTGGACAACAGACCTGCAGAGCAGCACCAAGTGAGGAAGTGGTTTGTGATCTGGTGGACAGCATTTCAAACTCACTCTACCTACCTGGGTACCTTGGATGATCTGTCCTGGTGGAGTTGGCTCTTGACATCCTGTGACCATCCTTGGATTTACTGTGAGACCCCAATTGAAAGCCATCCTCAGGCCCTTTAGCTGAGCTGACCAAACCTGGCTGGAACCAGGTTTGGAGGAGCTTTCCCTGTGACTTCAGAACTGCTTCCTTTGGGCCCTGCCTGGCTTAGGTCAATAGGATAGTGTAGTCAAGTCCTTCCCTGCCCCCTGTGGTTTGCCCTTAGGTTTCGAGTATAGAATCCCCTATCCCATTCTTTATTTAGTTCCCCTCAATTAAACTTTGATAAGATTTTACCTTTTTGCCTGCTGGTTCCATAGACCCTGGCCTAGGTGGGCTGAGTGACTGTTGGCCTAACAGCCATTCCTATTGACAGTTAACAGCTTGGCAGTAAACCCTGCTCTCCCTATCCTGGTTGGCCCTGTCTCGCCTTCAACCCAGTGTGAACCCACAAACCATTTAGTTACATTTAATAATAATAGTTAACATCCCTGGTGCCCCACCATAACAAGCCAAGAGGAGCCTTAGCACTTGTGGCTGCAAAAGACCAAGGAAGCTTTTGGGTAAAGATCAGCATGTATACCCCACAGATTCCCCCCACCTTTTCAGAAGCACCAAAAATACAGACTTCCAGAACAAGCTCTGAAAACAGCAATGCAAAAAAGTCTGAAGCTTGGGACATTGCCTCCCCACCTAGGGTGAGCATAGCCCAACTTTAACAGAAAGGTCAAAGTCATGAAATAGGCTGGGAAAATGAGCAAACAACAAAAAAAGAAGCTGACCACAAAACACTCCTGTGGTGACAGGTGTTATATTAAATCTCTGGGAGCTTGAAGTTCACCTTTGATTGACAAATAAGTCAGTTGGATGGAATATTCCCAGGGAGGCATGCGAAAGGCAGGAGGGGGCAGTTGAGAACCCTGAGGAGAGATTCTGGGTCTTGGACCTGTGCTGAAGCTGGAGATCGGTGGATCCTGGTCTTGGAGTGAGAGGGTGCAAACATCTCTCTGCAAACTCTTCCTGTACTTCATATACCATTTTCAACCTGTACTTGACCATCACCTTGGTGTCTACTGCCCCTAGATATTAGGAGTTTCATCATCTAGATATCTAGGTTTCCCAGGGCCCGGGAGGGATCCGGGAAGTGGGCAGGAGACGAAGAAGAGGGTGGAAAGGGTGGACATAACTCAACTGTTAAGGCTGAAGATCTACCGAAGAAGAAGCTGAAGATTTCCCAGCAGTTTACCTACTCTGGTTTAGTACTGGCCAGGCTGAACCAGAGGGAAGCTACATTGATTCTTCATTTGCCAGCAGTTGAGAGTTTCATTAGTAACAATTAAAGCAGGGTCTCCTATACCACAGTCCTTTACTCTTATCCTTCCTGTTTAATATATAAAGTTTAAAGTACCTTCCTAAATCAGTTTCAAAGCTTGTTTTGGGAAGGGAGACAACGCAGTCAGAATATCGTCGTTATACTAGCTGAAGAGCCCAAATCAATATATCAATTAACCCCAGGTGGGTCCTAAAGAATAAACCTCTTTTGACCTGAGGATCCTGCCTGGGCAACTGTTATAAAGGAGAAGTGTCATCTTATTCCTCTCTGTACATCATTCCTACCACCTCAAATAGATACAAGAGACCTCCCATAATTATAACACAGGGAATATCAAGACACAAACCTAGAAGTCAACAATGTAAAAATAACTACAAGCAAAGCATCAAAGAAAAAAATCCAAATTGGACACCAGCTCAAAAAGAATCCTAGAAGAGCTAAAGAAAGAGATGAGTGGTAGAGGAAAAAGAAATGAGAGTGATGGAAGAAAAATATAAAAATTAACAGCTAGGTAAAAGAGGCAAAAAAAAATGCTAAAGAAAATAACACCTTTTTTAAAACTGGCCAAATGAGAAAAGAGGCACAAAACTTCACTGAAGAAAAGGATTCTTCAAAAAGAAGAATTAGCCAACTGGAAATGGAGATATAAAAACCCACTGAAAAAAACAGAATTCCTTAAAAATTAGAATTGGGCAAGTGGATGTTAATGACTTTATGAGACTTCAAGAAAAAATAAATAAAACAAAATCAAAATAATGAAAAAAATAGAAGATGTGTAATATTTCATTGGAAAAATAACTGAGCTAGAAAATAGAAAAAAGTGATAATTTAGAAATCAGGACTACCTGAAAGCCATGATTTTAAAAAAAGAGAGAGCCTAACATTTTATTTTAAGAAATATAGAGGAAAACTACCTTGTTATCTAAGATCCATGGAGTAAAATACAAATTGAAAGAACCCACTGAACACATCCTTTAAAAAACCCCAAAATGAAAAAAACAAAGGAATTTTATAGTCAAATTTCAGACCTCCCAGGGCAAAGAGAAAATATATCAGACAGACAGAAAGAAGCCATTCAAATATCAGGGAGTCAAAGTCAGGACTATACAAGATTTAGCAATTTCCAAGTTAAAGGAGTGAAGGACTTAGAAATGATATTCCAGAAAGCAAAGGAGCTAGGATTACAACCTACCCAGCAAAAGTGAAAATAATCCCTAAAGGGGGAGGAGGGTATATTTAATAAAATAAAGGACTTTCAAACATTCCCGATGAAAACACCAGAGCTAAATAGACATTTTTATATTTGAACTTAAGACTCAGGAGAAGCATACAAAGGAAAACATGAAAAATAAATTATAAGGGACTTAATATGGTTAAATTATTTATGTTCTTTTATGGGACTCTTAAGAACAAGTGACTCAAGAATTTAATCATTAGTGGCAGCTAGGTGGCTCAGTGGATTGAGAGTCAGGCCTAGAGACAGGAGGTCCTGGGTTCAAATCTGACCTCAGATATTCCCTAGTTGTGTGACCCTGGGCAAGTCACTTAACTCCCACTGCCTAGCCCTCACCACTCTTCTGCCTTGTAACCAACCAATACACAGTATTAATTCTAAGACCAAAGGTAAGTGTTTAAAAAAAAAACTTAATCATTATGAGAGCAATTTAAGGATTCTACATAAATAGAAGGTATGTGTGTGAATTGATTTTGTTGGGATAATCTTTTAAAAAATGAAGGGATGAGATAGAAGAATGCACTGGGAGAAGGGAGAGAAAGAAGCAAAATGGGGGCAATTATCTCATATAAAAGGCACATAAAGAAAAACTAACTGAGGAGAGGGAAATAAACAATGCTTGAACCTTATTCCTACCCAAACTGGTTCAAAAATGTTAGAATATATATACACATTCAGTTGAGTATAGATATTTATCTTATCCATCAGGGAAGTAGAGAAAATAAGAGAAATGGGATGGGGTGGTGATAAAAATGAGAATGAACACTCACTCATAAAAAAGAAGTAGGTAAAGTAATGGATGAGAAATCAGAATCTATTCTTTACAAACAACAATCTATTGTTTACAAAAAATACACTTGAAACGAAGAGACAAACTAAGTTAAAATAAGGTTGGAACTAAATCTATCATGCTTCAGCTGAAATAAATAAATCAGGGGTAGCAATTATGGTTTCAGACAAAGCAAAAAGAAAAAATATATAATTAAGAGATAATCATGGAAATAACATTTTGCTCAAAAGCACCTTAGGCAATGAAGTAATATCAATACTAAACATATATGCACCAAATGACAGAGCATCCAGATTCTTCAAGGAAAAGTTCAATAATCTACAGAAGGGAAAAAATAGTAAAACTACACTAGTAGGAGAATTTTCCCCCTCTCAAAACTGAATGAATCTAATCATAAAAATCAATAATAAAGAAGTTAAAGATGGAATTTTAGAGAAGTTATATATGATAGACTACTGGAGAAATTGAATGGGAAGAGAAAAGTGTAAAATTTTTTCTCATCTATACAAAACACTTCATAAAAACTGACTGTACTGGAGCATAAACACTGCACTGACAATTAAGAGAAGTAGAAACTTTAAATGCACACTTTTCAGACCATAATGCAACAAAAATTATATTCAATAAAGGGTCTTGGAAGCAGAGACTGAAAATTAGTTGAAAACTAAATAATCCTAAAGGATAAGTAGGTCAAAGAACAAATCATAAAAAATAATCAACAATTTCATTAAAAATAATGAAAACAATGACATGACATACCAAAATTTGTGTTCCCCAATGACACCTCTGAACTCTATCTACCAATATCACTCAGTAACCTTTCTTCCTTTAAGGTTTATTCAGTCCAAATTTAACTGTCAATCATGGCAGCTGTTATCTGCTAAGTCCCAAGACATTCTCAGACTCATATTCCTCTCCACCCCTAACTCCTATAGGACTTCAACATATATACTGATACTCCCTCAAGAACCTAAAATACCCAGTTATTCAATGTGTCTAAATCCCATGACTAGTCTACTTAACCAAAGAGATGGTCATACATTTACATTTGATCTTGTTATCACTCATAATTGTTCTACATTCATGTTTGTAAACTGAAATTCCCTCTTATAATATCTTATCATTACATCTTTCCCTTTAAATATGACACCTAAACTTGTTCTTCATTTTCGCAATTACCTACAATTCTCCCACCCCTCAGTTCTTTACTGGGACAAACACTTTTTTCCTTTTCTTCCTCCTTTTCTTATTTAGAATATTTTTCCATGGCTCATAATTCCTCCCAATTCTTTCCTCACCCCCTCTCGAAGCTGACAAGCAATTCATGTTATACATGTATCATTGTTCAAAACCTATTTCCATGTTATTCATATTTGCAGTAGAGTGATCTTTTAGCATCAAAACTCTAATCATATCAAACTATGTGATCAATCATATGTTTTTCTCTTGCATTTCTTTTTCCACAGTTCTTTCTCTGGATGTGGATATCATTCTTTCTCGTAAGTTCCTCTGGCTTGTCCTGGATCATCGCATTGACCATTTGTTGATTGGGGAATGGCTCGATTTTTTGTAAATTTGACTTCCTTCCTTATTTATTTGGGAAATTAAACCTTTGTCAGAGAGTTTAGTTTTGTTATAAAAATGTTCTTCCAGTTCATTGCTTTCCTTCTAATTTTGGTTGCATTCATTTTGTTTATACAAAACCTTTTTAATTTTATATAATCAACATCATTCATTTTACATTTTGCAATGTTCTCTATCTCTTGCTTGGTCTTAAATTCCTTCCTTTCCCACAAATCTGACAGTCAGACTATACTATGTTCACCCAATTTATTTATGATTTCACTCTTTATATTTAAATCATTTACCCATTTTGAATTTATCTTGGTATAGGGTTGGGCCACTCACTCTTGCACTAGCTGCACTCTACTCCCTTCACCACTTTCACCCTTGGGTTAAACAATTCACCTCTACATGATCTTAAACTCTTGAATTCCCTGCCCCTTTTACTTATTGCTAATAATGCCTTGTCCAACACCAACACTAAATTTATCCTACCATCCTACTATCCAACTCCTTTATGCCTGTTCACACCATCCTGATGGAATTAAGGAATATTACAAAACCACTTCCATTTCCTCTCCCCTCACTAAATTCTAAACCCTCTGCAATCTGGCTTCTGATATCATTTAATTGAAATTATTCTCTCCAAAGTTTGCAGTGATCTCTTAATTGCGAAATCAAAATGTCTTTTCTCATTGCTCATCTTTCTTGAACTCTCTTCAGTCTTTTCACTGTTGATCATCCTCTTTTGGATATTCTCTTTGTAGGTTTTTATGACACTCTTTTCTCATGTTTCTCCTTCTACCAATCTGTCAATTTCTTCAATCTTCTTTGTTGATTCTTCTTCCTATTCTGGACTTTCTTCTCTTCTCCCTCCCTATTATCATGCATGGTGGTTTCATCAGCTCCCATTATTCAATTATCATCTGTATGCAGAGATTGATTCCCAGATCTACACATCTAACCCTGAACTCTCTCCTCCCAAGGTCTGGTTTCACATAAGTAACTGCCTCTTCAACCTGTCAAACTGGATGTCCTTTAGAAATCTCAAATGCAACATGTCCAGAAGAGAATTCATTATTTTTCCCACTAAACACTCTCTTTTTCCTCAACCCCATTACTCTTGAAAAAACTATTATCCCCCTCTTCAGTCAGGCTAATTGCCTCCGTGTTGAGTCATCCTCAATTCCTTTCTCTCTCAATTTCTCTACAAATCAAATGGTATTGAATAGGTACATTACAAATTTATTTTATTCTAATTTTAACTGGGACCTCATAATAGCAAGGTAATCATTCCACTCATCCCTAATCATTCAAAATCTCACTCTCCTCAGTAGCTACTAAAAACTTCATCTCTCTTCCAACTATTGTGGCATCCTCCTTCTATCTTCTCTATCCTCATATACTCCCTAAAAAACTGAAGCCATTCACTAAGAACTTTCTGCTCCCTTCATATCTTATCACTCCCCATTATCACTCCCTTCATTTCTAATCTGTCATTTCTACCTTCACATCTCTAAAATCTGCACCCTTTTTCTACACTTACACAACCACCAATCTAGTGTAAACCTTCCTCATCTTATGCCTTACTATTGTAATAGCCTTTTGTTAGGTCTCTCTGACTCAGATACCTCCTTCAATCCATCCTATACTCAACTGCCAAAGTGATCTTCCAAAAGTGTATATCACTAATCTACTCAAAACATTCCACTGAGCTTCCTTCCTTCTGGAAGAGGAGCCAAGATGGCAGAATAGAAGCAGGGAAAGCTCAAACCACTCAAATCCTCACCAACCAACCTTAAAATAACACTTCAAAATGAATAATGGAATGACAGTATCCACAAGGGGATGGAATAAAGCTACTCTCCTGCAATTCATTGGGGTGAGAGGGGAAAGCAGCCACTAAGGAGTACTAGCATAGGCCAACAGCAAGCCCCACTATCCCCTGCCCACAACTATGGTTCCAAGTTCTCAACTGAATCACCTTCCCCAGGTATGAATATACTCAATTTGACCTTGCTGAAACCCTTAAGTTTTCAGTTTACCTTTTTATATGTCTCTTAAGTGTCAAATTTGCTCTTTTAATTTTCTTTTCAGCTATGGTTTTTTGGTCAGGAAAGTCTGAAATTCCTGTGTTTTGTTAAACATCATTTTTCCCCTGGTAGATTATGCTTAGTTTTGCTGGGTATTTAATTCTTGGTTGTAGTCCTAGACCTTTGACTTTTTGGAATATTGTATTCCATGCATTCTGGTCATTTAATGTAGAAGCTGCTAAGTTCTAAGTGCTCTATAACAGGGATCGGCAACCTATGGCTCTCGAGCCATATCTGGCTCTTTTGAGGGCCAGATATGGCTCTTTCTTCAGGAGCTATAAAGTCAATTTTTTTTCAGGCGCTGTTACAGGAGTGCACACTGTTACAGGAACGCACACTGTGAGCACTGTATGGCTCTCACAAAATTACATTTTAAAAAATGTGGCATTTATGGCTCTCACGGCCAAAAAGGTTGCCGACCCCTGCTCTACAATATCTGAATTGTTTTCTTCCAGCTGCTTTTTCCTTGTACTTTTTCCTTCGTCTAAGAGTTCTAGAATTTGGCTCTCATAGTTCTGGGGTATTTTATTTTGGGATCTCTTTCAGGGAGTATATTCTCTCAATTTCTATTTTTGCCTCTTGTTCAAGGATATCAGGGCAATTTTCCCTGTAATGTGGTGTCCTGGTTTTCTTTTTTTATTGTGGCTTTCAGGTATACTGACGGTTCTTAATTATCTTTTTACAATGAGGAATTTTAGATTTTTTTCCATTTTTTAAATTTTGTCTTATTATTTCCTGATATCTTATAGTTTCATTAGCTTCTATTTGCCCAATTTCTATTTTTTAGAAGGTTATTTTCTTCCTTGAGATTTTGTATTTCCTTTTTCATTTGACCAATCCTAACTTTCTATAGCAGGTTTTTTTGGGGATAGAGGGAGCACTGTTCCAAATTTGTAGAGTACTCTTCTCTGGTACTTAGGGTAAAACTGACTACCTTTGTCTCCCATGGTTGTCTATTGAGGTGGTGACCCTACTGGCTTGCTCTGGGGAGATTTGCAACTGTTTTGTCCAGCTATATTCAGCACTCTGTGTTACCCTGCACTTTCATGGGCTGACCTGGTCCCTGCTCTGCTCTTTCATCACCTCAGGCACTCTGCTGCTACATGGGGAATTTGTAGGTTCCTTCCCTCTCTGCCTTTCCTGTCTGTTCCAAATGACTTAGGGTAGGCCAGTCCCCAGCTGCCACTTCATGGCCTCAGGTACTATGTTGCCATGTGGGAGTTTATAAGTTTTCTGCCTGTCAACTACCCCCTGTCAAGTGGCTTAGGCTGAACCAATCTGAACCCTTCTCTCTCTGCCTTCTATACTTGTGAAAAAGTTGGCCCTTCCCTGTTATGCAGCTTCATTGCCTCTGGCAGAGTCACAACATGTTAAGTTGGTCTGAGTTCTGCTGGTTCTCACAGATACTGTGCTGCCTATGCTATGGTCTCTTCATTACACAATAAGACATGTTCCTTCTATTTTCCTTTGTTGTAAGGTGATTCATTGTGTGTGTGTGTGTGTGTGTGTGTGTGTGTGTGTGTGTGTGTGTGTAGGGAGTGGAGTGTCCTTTATTTCTGCCATTTTAGCTCCCAGCATACAAATATGGTATACATAGTTTTAAAGACCTTTGGCTATAGTTCCAAATTGTTCTCAAGAATGTTTGGATATGGGGGAAGCTGGATAACTCAATGGATTGAGAGGCAGGCCTAGAGATGAAAGGTCCTAAGTTCAAACCTGGCCTCATACACGTCCTAGCTGTGTGACCCTAGGTAAGTCACTTAACCCCCTTGCCTAGTCCTTACTACTCTTCTGCCTTGGAACCAAAACATAGGCAGAAGGTAAAGGTTTTAAAAAAATGTTTTAATAATTTTACAATTCCACCAGCAGTGCATTAGTATTCCAATTTTCCCATATCCCTCTAGCATTTACTATTTTCCTTTTCTGTCATATTAGCTAATCTGATAGGTGTAAGGTATCAAGGCACAGTTCTACCACAAGTCATTTGACTCTCTGGGATTCTTTGACAGAAATTAAAGGAGGAGCCTCCTAGCTCTAAATCTTATGATTACTTGGATATAAAATAGTCACATATACCCTTTTCAAATATATCAATAAACAAAGCAAAAATCTTCATTAATTTGACTTCAAAACTCGTGGTATTTCAAACAAAACAAATTTGGGCAGAGATTCTAAATCTGCACATGACTAATCATAATATGCCTTCTGTCTCAAAATAATCTTATCCATTTATGAAATAAGTATTTGTGGAGTCTCCTATATGCATGGTGCTTTGGCTCAAAAAGATATTCAAAATACTGATCCTACACTGGAGGAACATATATATATTAATACTATCTCTCTCCCTGGTGGTGTGGTTGTTTTGCTTTTTATTTTCTCAATACATCTCTTACCTCTCTTGTCTTACAAATGCCATTATATCTATGTTTTTAGAAATTCTAATTCTAATTAATAATATTTTCTAAATTCTAATACTCTGAATAGCAACTTGATCATATGAAACTATATCCTCCTACCACCAGTACCAGCCTTACTATAAACCTCTCTCTCAAACTTTGCTCCTAACTTAGTTTCTGATATACCATCAGGAAGATAAATAGGTAAGATTTTGTGTAAGATTTTGTGCATTCACGTGCACACACACACACACACACACACACACACACACACACACACACAAACCTGCCCTTTTGCTTTGGCATTCTTTCACAGTCTTGTTATTTTTGTAGCCTTCTCAATGACGTCTCTCTCTATTATATCCAATTGCTATATTCTGAGCAGTGGTGCCTCTTCTTTTCTAAAATTCAACTAATATACTTCAATATTTAAAAACTGACAAGTTTTCATATGTTAAGAATTTAATAAAACTTTTTCTTTTAAAACTTTTCACCAACTCAAGTTTCTTATTACCTCCATCTCACATTAGTTTAAATTAGGTTTTACAATCTTCTGGGACTTAAGTAGCACTCATTTAAAGAAAAGCTACATAAAAGCATTTGCCACAAAATGATATGTCTGAAAACAGCACAGGCATAATGACTTTAATACCTTAGGCATGCCATCACTTTCACCCATGAGATGATCTATAAGCTGATTGGTCAGTGATTCATCATTTGCCTGTCCAACCTATTAAAGGAAAACAAAAACAACTTTGATATTTCCCTAAAAATCCTTTGAGCTTATCATCTAAATGTAAGTTAAGCTGTATTAAACAGAAATTAGTCTAGGCATCATTGAAAAAAACATCAAGAAGTCTTCATGTTTCCCTGAATTTATCATTGCCACTTCCTTCTTCTCTGTCAATCTGCTCAATGGAAATAATTATCTAAGGTAAAGGGAAAGCAGTAGAGGCAGTATAAGCTAAATTTGCTTACTTCTAGGTATAAAACATGAATCTAGCACCTATCTAGCTATTAATACCATTATCCTAACCCCAAAGAATTTAGAAGGCAAGACTTTAGAGTCATGACAATCTAACTTTCTTTCATGCTGTTTCCTATAATTTTGAGGTACAGAGAATGAATGATGGCCAGTTGAGTCTCCTACAGATTTAAGAAGCATGAATCAATAATAGATGAATATATGTGATCCAGATATCTCAGTTTGAATGACTTGATCATGTGATTTATGTATTTTATAGTGGAAAGAGAATTAAATTTAATAAATGAATTATAATGAATAATGATTAGTGTTCTTTCTGTTTCCATAAAAAGATATCAGATCCTTTTGGGGTGGGGAGCAGCTAGGTGGCTCAGTGGATAGAGAGCCAAGCCTAGAGACAGGAAGTCCTGGATTCAAATCTGGCCTCAGAAACTTCCTAAATATTCCATAAGTATGACTCTGACAATTATTGGCTTTTGAATTGCTTCCAACAACTCAGAGAATTAATGATAATCTGAATGGTATTAATGTTAAATTATCTGAATTAAATACTGGTAATGGTGTAAATTGTAATTTAACCAATGTTAATGGTAATTTACCCACTGGTAGTAGTAATTTAACTAGTGTTTATAATAATTTGATTAAAATTGATGATGGTTTATATGGTGTTGATAATAATTTGATTAGTGTTGTAAATAATTGTGAGAAAAAGAAAAATAGTGTTATAAATGGTGTTGGAAGTTCTAGTACTTGTGTAATTAAGAAGAATAATGGAAACTGTGATTTGATAAAGATAATTTGATTGGATATAAGAACAATGATACCACAATAGAGCTAAAAAGGACAAAGGTGCAAAATCCTGGGAAAATTCTGTAATTCAAGACGATGTTAACTTGGATGGACAGAAAATAGTTGAGCTTTGTTCTGATTTTACTGTTTTAGCTCCTGTGTTGGAAACTTTCCAACCTCCCAATAGCCCAGAACCACATGTATCTGTAACTATTAGAGACCAGATTTATGATCTTCTCATTGATACAGGAGCTAGTAAATCAGTTTTGCAAAGTTTTCCTGAGAATTGTAGAGGTGTTGGTACAATGGATGTAGTTGGGGCTACAAGCATAACTCAGAAAGTAGCTAAATTGCAACAAAGAATGGTAACCATAGGACCCCTTTCCATAGAACACACATTTCTGTGTGTTCCAGAATGTCCAATGAATCTTTTAGGAAGGGATCTTTTGTGTAAATTACAGGCTACTATCCAATATACTGAATCTGGTGATAGTCCTTTACATCTCCCAGAGGAATCTTTGAAGGCCTTTCCATTGCTTTTAGATTCCAACAGTACAGAAGATGACTTAGGTACTATCTATCCCAGTGGTTCCCAAACTTTTTTTGACCTTCCACCCCATTTCCAGAAAAAATATTACTTAGCCCCCTGGAAATTAATTTTTTTAATTTTAATAGCAAATAGTTAAGATAAATGTACCTGTAGCCATCACTACCCCCCCTGGATCACTGCAGCACCCAACAGGGGGTGGTGGTGCCCACTTTGGTAATCACTGATCTATTCAATACCTGAGGATATACCTAAGCATTTGTGGTCAAGATCATCCACAGATGTTGGGTTGTTAAAATCAGATACTCCAGTCAGATTGAGGACAAAGGAAGGACCAGTTCCTTGTGTGCCTCAATATCCCTTGACTAAGGAGGCAATAGATGGTATACAACCAATAATTGAGTCCCTAATCCAACAAGGGATAATAATACTGTGTTTTTCTGAGTACAATACACCAATTTTGCCTATAAAGAAGCCAAAATTAGATGAAAATGGCCAACCTGTTTACCAATTTATACAAGATCTAAGAGCAGTAAATGTTTATGTCATCAAGACTTTTGTGCCAAGTCCAGCTGCTATAATTTCTTCCATTCCAACTCAGGTTAGATATTTCACTGTGGTAGATTTATGTTCTACGTTTTTCTCAATACCAATTCACGAGGATTCTCAAAAGATCTTTGCTTTCACTTGGGAGAAAACCCAGGGGATGTGGGCACATCTTCCACAGGGGTATACAGATTGACTTAGCCAGTTCTCTCAAATTCTAAATTGAGATCTAAAAACAATTAAATTTAAAGATAGTAAATTGGTGCATTTTGTGGATGATATTCTTTTAGCATCCCCAAATGCAAAGGTGTGTCTTAGTGATAGCAAGATTCTTTTGATCGAGTTATACAAACGAAGGCATAAAATCTTCAAGACAAAAATTACAATGGGTTTTGCATCATGTGCAATATCTTGGTTTTGTGTTGTCAGAGGGTTCCAGAAGTATCACACAAAAGAGAATAGCTGACATCCAGAAACGGAGTGCACCTAAAACTAAAAAACAACTTAGAGCTATTCTTGGAACTACTGGTTTCTGTAGGCAGTAGATTTCTGGATATAGTGAGATCACTAAGTGTTTAACAGATCTGACCAAGAATACAGAACCAGAACCTCTGAAACTAAATCCTGAACATTGTGTAGCCTTAAATAGACTCAAAGAAGCCATTCTATATGCACCTGCGTTAGGAATCCCAGACTATGAGAAACCTTTTTCGGCCATTTTTTAATGAAAGAAAAGGTGTAGATAGCTTCTGGTGTGCTAACACAGACTCTAGGACAAAGTTATTGTCCAATTGGGTATTACAGTTGTCAATTAGATCCAATAGCTGTGGGGACAGTACCCTGTCTAAGGGGTGTAGCAGCAGCAGCTGTGTTAGTCCAGAAGTCAGCTGATCTAGTTTTGAGATGTTCTTTAATGGTTTATTGTTCACATCAGATAGAAGCTCTAATAAGGAAATTTCGTACTCAAGCATATTCAGACCAACAAATATCTAAGTATGAAATTATTCTCTTAGGTAGTGAGAACATCCAGTTGAAGAGATATAGCATACTCAATCCACCTACTCTTCCTTCCTGATTTACCCAAGAACAGTGAGCCATTGCATGAATGTGCTGAGATAGTAGATCTTGTAGATATGCTAAGGATGGATTTAAAAGACACTTCACTCAAAAATCCAGACTTGGTATTATTCACAGATGGATCATCATATCTATGTAATGAAATCAGATGTACTGGTGCTACAGTTGTCACAGAATTTGAGACATTGTGGTATGGCTCATTACCTAGTAATCTTAGTGCACAGGGTGCAGAATTAGTGGCACTGAAGCAAGCAGGTCTTCTAGCTGAAGGTAAAAGTGTAAATATTTACATGGACTCTCGATATTTTCTGTTTGACATGCAACAGGAAAGATCTGGAAACAACAAAGTTTCATTACTGCATCAGGAAAACCAATACCTCATGCAGGAATAATAACTGAGTTGTTGGAAGCAATCCAAAAGCCAAAACAGCTGGCAGTAATTCATTGTTGGAGTCATACTCATGGTAGAGATTCAGTCTCTAAAGGAAATCTAAAGGCTGATATCACTGAAGTATGCGGCCCAGAATGCTCCAATTTATGTAATGAATTTAATATCTATTGATTCTGATGATCTGGAAAAAACTTATGTAGACTCAGATATCCAGAAATGGAAGGATAAATTTGGAGCTAGGAAAGAAAATGGGATATGGATTACTGATACCATTTTTACCAAAGACTTGTATACCTATTTGTGTCAAGCCATTCACACAAAAGATCATTTGGTATACAAGCTGTTGTAGATTCCATCAAGAGACAATGGGTTGCTCCTCAAATAAGTATTGTTGCAAATAAGATCTGTAATATTGTTCAGTCTGCCAAAAGTTCAATCAAAGTGCATTCAGAAATAAAGGTTTGTGTGGTAGGCTTTAGCATACTGTCCATTTGAGAGTTTACAGATTGATTATATTTGTATGCCTAAAGCTGGAAGATACAAGTATTGTCTTGTGATAGTTGATAGACTATTAACTAAGGGCCTGAAGCTTTTCCATCAAATACCAATACAGCTAATTTTGTGGTCAAAGTGTTACTCAAGGAAATTGTGCCTAGATTGGGTGTACCATTAACTATAGATTTGGATAAGGGATCTCATTTCACTCAGGATATCCTTAGAAGAGTCTATGAAAATCTCAGAATACCTAAATATCACGTTCCTTATCACCCACAAAGTTCAGATCAAGTGGAGTGTATGAATAGGGAACTCAAGACTATGGTTGGGAAACTGTGCCAAAACTATTCTTCCCATAGCTTTGTTTTACCTACGTATGAGGCCAAGAGCAGAACTATATATCATCATATGAGATGCTCTTTGGACATGCTCCACTACAAGCAAAAACTTGTAAGGCTATTTATGCATCACTCTTAGGAGGTGATTGCCAAATTGCTTCATATTTAAGTGCCTTACAGCAGAGGCTAAGAAAATTACAAGATATGGGAGTATTGATTCAGTTTGGTCCCCTGGATTATTCTCTTCATAATTTTCAACCAGATGATATGGTCTATGTGAAAAATTTTGCCAAAACATACAAAATTGGGTAGGTCCTTATACAGTTGTACTAGTTTCACCATCTTCTGTGAAAATTTTGGGTAGAGATTCATGGTATCATTGTTCTCATATTAAATTAGCACATGGTATAGATACTGAAAATATAGAAATTATTAATAATGAAGAAGAAGAAGTAGAAGACAAAATTGTGTAAATTAAGATATTCATTCAATTAGAGTCTGCAGTCAGAAAGTTCAGTAAGGAGAGGAACATTCCAGTGGAAGAGGACATTCAGATGGAAGAGGACATGGATGAAGAGGATTCAGGATACAAGATTTATAGACTTTGTATTAAGACTGATGAACTTATGAATTGAACTGATAAAAACTTTATTTGCAAGGATTTTCCTAAAGAAGGGGATTAATCATGAACAATTTGGATAAATGGTTTGAAAGTATTTTGGGTAATGTAAATAGTATCACTACATACTCATATGCATCCAACATTGCACATAAAACTATCAAGACCTTTGATGGAGAAAAGGAGAAGATTAGAAAACAGAGAGAAGAGAAAATTCCCTTGGAAAATGGAACATCATAAGAAGAAAGGAGATCTGAAGGAGATCTGGAGTTTTAGTGGTTTCATACATCCAACAATAACATGTTGCAGCGCAATATGGCAAAAAAACAACATAACAAATAAGATACATACAACACAAACATATTAGGATACATTGTATTCCTTATAGAATAAAACAATGTATATATACTAACAGAATTAGCTATAGAATAAGTAAGTACTAACAAAGGATAGTTAGTTACTAACAAAGATTAGCTAGTTATTTAGGTAGATGTAGCTAGACAAATATATTAATACCAAAGGGATAGTTTAGAATAGTTTGGGTAAATAGTATTAGATTAGATTAGAGGATAAGTTAAGGTACTAATGTACATTACAGTGCAAATACAACAAACAAAACAAAATTGCATTACATGAAGAACATATAACATACTACAGATCACATATCACAAAAAAATGTAAATAGATATGTAAATAAGTGTAAATAGCATGTGTATATTGTAAATTGTATTATAGTGTATGTATTGTATATATGTATATTTTATATGTATATATTGTGTGCACATATACGTATATATGTATATCATGTGTATATAGTGTGTCTATTATATATGTATCATGTATATACATGTATAAGTGTAAATTCTGTGAATAATTTGATACTAATTGAGTTGCAAACATTTAAATGCAATTTGCAAGAGGGAAATTTAATGTTTTGTTGTAATTTTGAAGTAAAACCTTGTACAATGTGTTAAAATGTATTTTCCAAAATTTTTTGCATTTATTAGTTGGTAGAATATTTCTGTATTAGAATAGGAATTGTGTTTGATGTTTGTTTTGAGTTTTGTGTTGATATTTCATATTTGTTGTAGATTTTGTTAATTTTGTTGGAAATTTTGCATTGTTACTTATTGCTTTGAACTATGTAACTATTCAATGTATTTATCCCTTTACCTTTCCTTATTAAAATCCTTAGTGTAGGGTAGAGTAGGATAGTGTTAGATAGAATAGAGTTAGTGTAGGTTGTTTGTTATTTTGGGTTAGAATTTTAGTTTATTTTTTAGTGCACAAATACCAAAATATTGTGTGGAACATTATTTTGGCTTTGTGCAAAGGGGGGAACTGTTATAAGAAATTAATAAGATTGAGATTAGTTATTTAGGGATTTTCAAGCATGCTAGCAATAACTTTTGCTGGAAGTCATTGACATTCTGAATGGAATGCAGGGGTAGAGAGGCAGAAACAGTAGGACTTCCATTATGGATACCTTGTGATATAAAGAAATAAAACAATTTGGCTATATCAGAGGCAATAAAAAGGGAGAGTAACATCCAATTAGACTGGACAGTTAGACTTAGAGGGCAGTGCACTAGGATAAAAGTGAAGCACAGAATGCCAGGGCAGGCCCCACTATGGCAACAAGCCTTCCAGGCAACAGAATTGACAGCAAAGATTTCCCGAACTCCAGCCACAGATGGTAAGGAGGTTCAGACACCTGTTCAAAAGGAGATTACAGGGGTCCTTTAATTGGCCCTAGTTTCAAGACTCTTATGATAGATCTGGGTCACAGGGTTACAGGGTAAGGTGAAGCACAATCACCCACCAGTCTTCTTAGCCACAACAGAGCATGGGATCCTGACTATAATTCCAAGAGATAAAAGAGTGCTTGGGAGTACTCACAATCCAGAGCACAAGCCAGAATACTAATCACATCTTTTTTTATATTTTACCACCCTGGAAGAGGTGAAGATAGATCCCCATTGGCAACTCTGAAGGCTACTACACAAAGAAACTGAAGCTTAGAATAGTGCTCCCTTCACCACAGTTACTGAGCCTAACAACTTTTTTAAATTTAAAAAAAAGAAAAAGAGAGCAAGAAAATGAACAAACAACAAAAAAAGAAACTAAGCAGAGTGTTATTTGGTGATAGGGTAGATTCACTCAGAAGACAACAACAAAGTCTAAACTGCTACATCTAAAGACTCTAAGAAAAATGTTAATTGCTCTCAAGTCCAAAAAGAATTCACGGAGGAGCTAAAAAGTATTTTAAAAATTAAATAAGAGGTTCCGGGTTAAGATGGCGGCAGAGTAAGAAGCAGCTCTTAACCTCTCCTGACCAAAACACACAAAACTCCTCAAGGGGACATAAAAACAAGTCCAGACAAACGGAGGAACCCCACAACAGGGCACAGCGTGGAAGATACGTGGAATCAAGGCATTTCCATGCTATAAAGAGGTGAAACAGCTCTCACTAAATCGCGGGCTGAGCAACCACCCCATCCCCACCCCCTCCACACACAACACCTATAGCGCCGAAGCCAGCTAAAAA
Organism: Gracilinanus agilis; assembly: GCF_016433145.1. Lineage (NCBI taxonomy): Eukaryota > Metazoa > Chordata > Mammalia > Didelphimorphia > Didelphidae > Gracilinanus > Gracilinanus agilis. The sequence continues at coordinate 176,797,169 of NC_058135.1, read as the reverse complement.
GAAATAGAGCAAGTTTGGGGCACCCATCGAGTCATTGGCAGCTCTGGGGCCTGTTCCTGAGAGCAGCAAGATTTAGGACCCCAATAAGCCAAAAAACTCACGCGAAATCTGAGCGCGGGAGCAGAGTGGACGCAGGGCGCAGAGCGCGGGCTGAGAGCGCAGGCACAGGCGGAGGCGTGGGTGGAGGCAGACACAGCCAGGAGCTAAAGCTCTGAAACCCTGAGTGGGGAACCAGCGTGGACAAGTGTACGACTGTGGAAGCAGCGCCCTGAGACTTGTAAAGGAAGCTCTGGCAGAAGATCAAGCAAGGGGGTCCACCAGGGGGCTTGACCTTGGAAAAAACCAGAACTCAGACCTCAGGAGCCAATAGACCGCGGACAAACCCTGAGCGCGAGGATAAACCTGAGAAGCTGCTGGGCTAACAATGGCTACCCAGTCTCAGGAAGCTCAGAAGAGAACGAATAACAACAAGAAAAAGAAGTCTTTAATACTCGACAACTTTTACACAGAGAAAATCCAGATAACCGAGCAAACAGAGGAGGAGAACAAACAAGCATCTGGACCCTCCTCAAATAAGGAAAACTCCTCACAAGCTATGGAAGAGTTCAAAACTGAGATTTTGAGGAAAATGGAAGAGATCTGGCAAGAAAATAACTGTTTAAAAGGTAGAATCTTGCAAATGGAAAGTGAGGCTCAGAAACCAAATGAACTGATAAGCAAATTGAACACCAGAAATGTCCAGATTGAAAAGGAATACCAGAAGATTATGGCCGAAAACCAGAAGATCATAGCCGAAAACCAGAAGATTATAGCCGAAAACCAGAAGATTACAGCCGAAAATCAAAAGATCATAGCCGAAAACCGAAAGATTATAGCTGAAAACCAATCGCGAAAGGCTAGAATTGAGCAATTAGAAGCTAATGATCTCTCAAGACAACAAGAACAAATAAAACAAAGTCAAAAGACTGAAAAAAATAGAAGGAAACATGAAATATCTCAATGAGAGAGTGACAGACCAAGAAAACCGGTCTAGAAGAGACAATTTGAAAATAATTGGTCTTCCAGAAAAACCAGAAATTAATAGAAACCTGGACTCCATACTAACAGAAATAATCCAGCAAAATTGCCCTGAAGTCCTACAAGAGGGCAATATAGACATTGAAAGGATTCATAGAACACCTGCGACATTCGATCAAGAAAAGAAAACACCCAGAAATATAATTGCCAAATTCAAGAGTTTCCAAGCAAAGGAAAGAATCTTACAAGAAGCCAGAAAGAAACAATTCAAATATCAAGGAGCACCAATCAGGATCACACAGGATCTGGCAGCCTCCACGCTAAAAGATCGCAAGGCTTGGAATACGATATTCAGAAAGGCAAGAGAGCTGGGCCTGCAACCACGGATCAACTACCCATCAAAATTGACTATATATTTCCAGGGGAAAGTATGGGCATTCAACAAAATTGAAGAATTCCAGGTATTTGCACAGAAAAGACCAGGGCTAAATGGAAAGTTTGATATCCAACCACAAAAATCGAGAGAAACATGAAAAGGTAAATAAGATACAGAGGGGAAAGAAAGAAAACTTATAATTTTTAAATTTGCCTTTTTAAGGGCCTCAGTGAGATCTAATTATCTGTATTCCTATGTAGAGAAATGTCATGTATAATTCTCTGTAGTGAACTCTATTCACTATTATAATATTCACTATTATAGTAATCAGAAGAATAATTCACAGGGTGAGGGTGGAACACTAAATAATCTAAGATGGCATGGGGGATGGGAAAGAGGGGGTGAATAGCAGGGGACACCAAGAGAAACTTGAGTGAATAAGAAAATAGGATATTCTATTACACACAAAGAGGGCATGGGAGGGAGAGGGGACAAATACTATTATAAGAAGGAGAGGAAGAGAGCATTAAGAGGTAGTAATCAAACCTTACTCTCAGAGTAATCAACCTGGAGAGGGAAGAGTAGCTGTACTATCCATTGGGACATAAAACTCTTATCTAACCCTTCTGAGAAAGTTAGAAGGGATAAACCAAGGGAAGCAGGGGATTGGGGAAGTCAAAAAAAGGGAGGGCTGAAGGAGGAGGGAATTCATAAGGCCTTTAAAAACAAAAAGAGGGGGGAAAAATAAGGGAGGGGATAGAAAGGGAAGTTAATCAAGGGAGGGGATAAGGGATAGCGGCTCAATAGCAAACCACTGGTTTAAAAGGAAAAAAGTATAAGGAAAAAGGGGGTAGGAAGAGGGGAGGATTTGAAAATGTCAGCAAATGCACAACTGATGATTATAACTCTGAATGTGAATGGGACGAACTCGCTCATAAAACAGAAGCAAATAGCAGAGTGGATTAGAAACCAAAATCCCACCATATGTTGTCTACAAGAAACACATATGAGGCGGGTAGACATACACAAGTTTAAGGTTAAGGGCTTGAGCAAAATCTTTTGGGCGTCAAATGAGAAAAAGAAGGCAGGAGTGGCTATTATGATTTCTGACAAAGCCAAAGTAAAAATAGATATGATTAAAAAAGACAGGGAAGGTCATTACATCCTGATTAAAGGCAGTATAAACAATGAGGAAATAACACTGCTCAATATGTATGCACCAAGTGGTATAGCACCCAAATTCATAAAGGAGAAAGTGGCAGAGCTCAAGAAGGAAATAGATAGTAAAACCACACTAGTGGGAGATCTAAATATTCCTCTATCAGATCTAGATAAATCAAACCGAAAAATAAATAAGAAAGAGGTAAGAGAGGTGAATGAAGTCCTAGAAAAATTAGATCTAATTGATATGTGGAGGAAAATAAATAGGGACAAAAAGGAATACACTTTCTTTTCAGCTGCACATGGCACATTCACAAAGATTGACCATGTTATAGGGCATAGAATCATTGCAAACAAATGCAAAAGAGCAGAAATAATAAATGTAACCTTCTCAGATCATAATGCAATAAAAATAATAATTAGTAAGGGCACCTGGACAGGAAAATCAAAAACTAACTGGAAATTAAATAATATGATTCTCCAAAACCAATTTGTCAAAGAAGGAATCATAGAAACAATCAATAATTTCATTGAAGAAATTGACAATGATGAGACATCCTACCAAACTCTGTGGGATGCGGCCAAGGCAGTACTGAGGGGGAAATTTATATCCTTGAGTGCATATATTAACAAATTAGGGAGGGCAGAGATTAATGAATTGGGCATGCAACTCAAAAAATTAGAAAGCGAGCAAATTAAAAATCCCCAGATGGAAACTAAATTAGAAATACTAAAAATAAAGGGAGAAATTAATAAAATCGAAAGTAAAAGAACTATTGAATTAATAAATAAGACTAGGAGCTGGTACTTTGAAAAAACAGATAAAATAGACAAAGTACTGGTCAATCTAATAAAAAAAAGGAAAGAAGAAAACCAAATTGATAGTATCAAAGATGAAAAGGGAGACCTCACCTCTAATGAAGGGGAAATTAAGGCAATCATTAAAAACTATTTCACCCAATTATATGGCAATAAATATAACAATTTAGGAGATATGGATAAATATTTACAAAAATATAAATTGCCTAGATTAACAGCAGAAGAAATAAATAATCCCATATCAGAAAAAGACATTGAACAAGCCATTGAAGAACTCCCTAAGAAAAAATCACCAGGACCTGATGGATTCACAAGTGAATTCTATCAGACATTCAAAGAGCAACTAATCCCAATACTATACAAATTATTTGATATGATAAGCAAAGAAGGAGTCCTACCAAATTCCTTTTATGACACAAATATGGTACT
>NC_058135.1:176659404-176792969 GCF_016433145.1 Gracilinanus agilis | reverse complement strand
AAACAAGGATGCCCATTATCACCTCTATTATTCAACATAGTACTAGAAACACTAGCAGTGGCAATTAGAGAAGAAAAAGAAATTGAAGGTATCAAAACAGGCAAGGAGGAGACTAAGCTATCACTCTTTGCAGATGATATGATGGTCTACTTAAAAAATCCTAGAGAATCAACTAAGAAGCTGGTAGAAATAATCAACAACTTTAGCAAAGTTGCAGGATACAAAATAAATGCACATAAATCATCAGCATTTCTATATATTTCCAACACATCACAGCAGCAAGAGGTAGAAAGAGAAACACCATTTAAAATCACCCTAGACAATATAAAATACTTGGGAATCTATCTACCAAAACAAACACAGCAATTATATGAAAACAACTACAAAACACTTTCCAAACAAATAAAACTGGATCTCAACAATTGGAAAGCCATGAATTGTTCATGGGTAGGATGAGCTAACATAATAAAAATGACCATCCTACCCAAATTAATATACCTATTTAGCGCCATACCTATCAAATTACCAAAAAACTTCTTTACTGAATTAGGAAAAACTATAACAAATTTCATTTGGAATAACAAAAGATCATCAAGGGAAATAATGAAAAAAAAATGTGAAGTAGGACTTCAGTCAAGAATCACTTAATTAACAAAATTGAGAATAATCCTTCAGGGGGAAAAATGGGTATTTACTGAAAAAGAGAACTTTCAAATATTCTTGATTTTAAAAAAACAGGGCTGAATAGAAAATTTGACTCTCAAATACAAGAATCAAGAGAATCATAAAAAAGTTACACAGGAAAGGGAAAATAAGATACACAATAATGTTAAATTATATATATCCTTACATGGGGAGATGATTCTTAAATGCCAAAGAACTTCATCATTAATCATTATTAGGGCAGTTAGAAGGAATATACATAGACAGAGGGCAAGGGTGAATTGAGTATAATGGGATGATATAAAAAATCAAACTAAGGCATGAGAAAGAGGAATGGCTTGGGAGAAGAGGTAAGGGAAAAACCGACTGGGATAAATTGTTAAACATAAAAGACATATGAAGAACTTTCACAGTGGAGGGAAAGATGGGGAAGAAGGGGAAGAGAGCATGTAAACCTTATTCTCATCAACATTGGCTCAATGAGGGAAGAACATACAAAATTAGTTGGGTACAAGAAAGTTATCTTATCCTATAGGAAATAAGAAGGGGAAGGGGATAAGAGAAAGGGCTGATAGAAAAGAGGGCAAATTGAGGAAGGTGGAGATAATTAGATGGAAAGTAATAGATAGTAATCAACAAAATTTTTTACAAGTGTGCCTAATAAAGACCTCATTTCTCAAATACAGTGAAAAATGAGTGGAATATATAAGAATACAAGTCATTCTCCAATAATAAATGGTCAAAGGAAATGAATAGACAGTTCTCAGACAAAACAATTAAAACTCTCTATAGCCAGGTAAAAAAAAAGCTCTTAGATCTTAAATCTATTATTTAGAGAAATTCAGATTAAAACAATTCTAAGGTACCACTCCACACCTATCAGATTGTCTATTATGGCAGAAAAGGAAAATGACACAATTTTATCAGGATATGGGAAACCTGGGACATGGATGAATTGTTGAGGGTGCTGTTAATGGATTCAGTTATTCAGGAGAGCAATTTGGACCAATGTCCAAAGGGCTATAAAAACAGCACATGCTCTTTTGTCCATTACAAGATTTGTAGCCTGAAGAGATAAAAAGAAAAAAAGAAGATGAAAGACCTATATGTTCAAAAAAATTTAAAGCAGTTCTTTTTAGGGGAGCAAAGATTTGAAAAGTGAGGGGATATCCATCAATTGGGGAATTACTAAGTTACAGTATATAGTTGTAATGGAATAATACTATTGTGTAAGAAATGACAAGCAGGAGGAGCTCAGAAAAACCTGGAAAGACTTACATAAACTGAAACAGAGTGAAATAACCTGAACCAAAAAAAAATTGTACGCAGCAACAGGAATACTTTATAATGAACAACTATGAATAGCAACTATTCTCAGCAATACAATGATCCAAAACTATCCCAAAGGACTCATGACAAAAATTGCCAACTATTTCCAGAGAAAAATAACTGAGTCTGAAACCAGACCAAAGCAAATGTTTTTCACTTTCTTATTTTTTTTTCCATTTGAATTTTCTTCCACAAAAGGATTAATATGGGAAAATGTAATGGACTATTAAATAGAATGAATCCCACTAGAATGAGGACTGAGGTTCTAAGGCTGAGGCTGTTATTTTAACTGTAGGACAGCAAAATTACCAAGCTATCTGTTTTGGTTATAGTGGTTTGGGAAGGAAGAGAGAGGATATAAATGTATAAGGAGTTTGAAAACTGACTGGTAACTTGGTATTTGCTGTTAGAGGACAAACACTTTTTCTCAGCCATGAGAGTACTTTGGGATTATCCAGCTCTTTGAGCCAGAATGTAGATGAGAGAAAAACTTGGGAGTTTCTCAAAATTATATACTCTTGTTTATAGGGCACAGGAGAGGAAGAAATATGGACTGAAAGTTAAGCCGCAACAGCAATAGAGAGTTAGTACCTCAGAATTTCTGCTAGCAGGAGCTAAAATGACAGAGTAAAAAACAATTTGAGTTTGCCCAAAACCACCTCAACAAAGGAAAGTAGGAAGGACTCATCTCACTGGGGTAGCCCAGGGCATGAATCATTGGGAGAACCATCAGAACAGAGACTAGCCCACTGCTGGCACAGGAGAAGGAACCAGTAGATCAGAGAAAGTCTACTATATGTAGCCCACGAGAACTGGCAGCAGGGGAAATAGAATCCAGTCAAACAAAACAGCTGCAAGCTTCCCCACAGCAAACCTGTTAGGTACCCCCCAAAGTGTATGTGTGATCCAAAAGCAGCCATACATATCCCAACACCAGAGTTCCCTCTATCCCAAGACAGTGCAGAACTTCAACATACAGGCAAGATAACAACAACATAAAAAAAAACTTGAAAAAATGAGCAAAAGACAAAAAAAAAAATAACCTGACCTTAGAAAGTAACTTTAGTCACAAGATCACAATACAAACTTGACTACAATGCCCAAACTGAAACATGTAAAGCCTCAAAGTTAAGTGTGAAAGATTTGTCTGGCCCCAAAAGAGTCCCTGGAAGAACATAAAAAGTTTAAAATCAAATAATAAGAGAATTGATAGAGCCTCATTGGTGAAGCAATGGCATTCTCAGTTGAGTATAGAAATCCATCTTAACCTATAGGAAAGTAGGAAGAGAGGGTAAATAAGAGGAGGAAGGGAATGGACAAAAAGGAAAATGAACTGAGAAAGATGGTGGTCAGAAGAAAAACATTTGTGAACAGTAAAAAGCTAAAAGGATAAAGGATTAACAGAGTGAAAATAAGATGGAGGGAAACACAGTAATCATAAATGTGAATGTGGTGAATTCATCCATAAAACAGAAAAGAATAGCAGAGTGAATTAGTAGCAAAATGCAACGATCCAGGACAGTTCTGAGGGACTTATGAAAAAGAACACTACCCACATTCAGAGGAAGAACTATGGCCGTAGAAACACAAAAGAAAAACAACTGCTTGAACACATGGGTTGATGCAGATATGAATTGGGATGTAGATTCTAAAAGACCACCCCAGTGTATTATCAAATATGGAAATAGGTCTTGATTGATGACACATGTAAAAACCAATGGAAATGTGCATGGGCTACAGGGGCTGGGAGGGTGGGAGGTGGAGGGTAGAGTAAGAACATGAATCATGTAAACATGGAAAATTTTTCTAAAAATTAAAATTTTTTTAAATAAAATAAAACAAATGCTCACAAAAAAAACAGAATCTCATATTATACTATCTATAAGAAAACACATTTAAAGCAGGGAGACACACACAGAGTAAAGGAGGAGAATCTATTATGCTTCAAGTAAAGTAAGGAAAGGAGGGATAATAATTATGATCACAGATAAAAGTAAAACTAAAAATCAATCTAATTAAAAGAGATAAGAGGGAGCAGCTGGGAAGCTCAGTGGATTGAGAGCCAGGCCTAGAGATGGGAGGTCCTAGGTTCAAATCTGGCCTCAGACACTTTCCACCTGTGTGACCCTGGGCAAGTCAATTGACTCCCATTGCCTACCCTTACCACTCTTCTGCCTTGGAGTCAATATTGGCTCCAAGACAGAAAGTAAGGGGAGAGAGAGAGAGAGAGAGAGAGAGAGAGAGAGAGAGAGAAGGAAGGAAACTATATCTCAATAAAAAGGTACTACAGACACTGAAACAATGTCAATACAAACATATATGCACAAAATGACAAAGCATCCAAATTATTAAAGAAAATGTTACTTGAATTAGAGGAAATAGATAGTAAAAAGTTACTAGTAGGGGACCTCAACATTCCCTCTCAGAAGCAGATAAATTCAACCAAACATAAGTAAGAAAAAAGTTAAGTAGGTAAGTAGAACTTTAGAAATGTTTGATATGGCAGACCTCTGGAGAATAATGAATGTAAAATAGAAAATAATATACCTTTTTTCAACAGAACAAGACACTTTAACAAAAACTGGCCATATAATAGGGCATAAAAAATATTCAACCAAATGTGAAAAAGTATAAATTTTAAATGTACTCTTTTCAGACCATAATACAATAAAAAGTATGTTCAACGAAAGACAGCAGAAAGACTAAAAATTAATTAGAAACTAAATAATCTTATCCTAAAGAATGGGGGGGGGGGGGAGAAGCTAGGTGGCTCAGTGGATTGAGAACTAGGCCTAGAATCAGGAGGTCATGGGTTCAAATCTGACCTAAGATACTTCCTTGCTGTGTGACCCTGAGCAAATCACTTAACCCTCATTGCCTAGCCCTTACTGCTCTTTTGCCTTAGAACCAATATACAGTATTGATTCTAAGATGGAAATTGAGGGTTTAAATTTTTTTAAAAAAAGAATGAATGGATCAAAGAACAAATCATAGGAACAGTAATTTCACTAAAGAGAATTACAATGAGGAGACAATATCCCAAAATTTATGGGATGCAACCAAAGCAGTATTTAGGGGGAAATTTATAACTCTAAGTGCTTACATCAATAAAATAGAGAAAGAGAAGCTCAATGAATTGAGAATACAACCAAAAAAAGAATAAAATAAATTTAAAATTGCCAGTTAAAAATCCTGAAACTCAAAGGAGAGCTTAATGAAACCAAAAATAAAAAACATTTGAGCTAGTTAATAAGACAAAGGGTTGTTTTTATGAAAATAAAAAAGAAACAATTGGTTAATTTGATTTAAAAAAAGAAAAAAACAGTTACCAGTATCAAAAATGAAAAAGTCAAATTCACAACCAATAAAGAATAAATTAATACAATTTTTAGGAATTATTTTGCCAAACTATATGTCAATAATCTGACAATTTAAGTTAAATAGATAAATATTTAAAGAAATATAAGCTGCCAAGATTAAAAGAAAAGGAAATAGAATATTTAAAGAACTCTATCTCAGGGGGGAAAAAAGTGAACAAGCTATGAATGGATTCCTGAAGAATTTTTTTGGGGGGGAAATTCAAACATTAATATACTGTTGGTGGAACTGTGAACTAAATCAACCAGTCTGAAGAGCAACATGGAATCATACCCAAAGAGGCATAAAACTATGCATACCCTTTCACTCAGCAATACTACTACTACTACTACTACTACTACTACTAGAGCTGTATCCCTAAGAGATCAAAGAAAAAGGAAAAGGACATATATACAAAAATATTTATAGCAGCTCTTTTTGTAGTTGGAAAGACTTGGAAACTGAGGGCATGTCCATCAATTGGGGAATGAGGAATGAACAAGTTGAGCTACTATATAGTTGTAATGGAATACTATTGTGCCATAAAAAAATGAACAGCTTTTTCCGAAAAACCCAGAAAGATTTACATGAATTAATGCAAAAATGAAGTGACCAGAACCAGAAGAATTTTGCATATAGTTTCAGAAATACTGTATGATAATCAAATGTGAAGGACTAAACTATTACCAACAATGCAAAGATCCAAGATAACCCCAAGGGACGCATGTTGAAAAATGCTATCCATAGCCATAGAATCAATTGAGTCTGAATGCAGAATGAAGCATACCATTTTTCACTTTATTTCATTCATGAGGTTTTTTTTTGTATGTGTGATATGTGTCATCTTTCAAGACATGGAAAACCAGTATAACCTATATCAGATTATTTACCATCCTGGGGAAGGGAATATGGATCACAAAATGTCAGAAAACAAATGTTAAAAATTGTTTCTACATGTAATTAATAAAAAATTTTATTTAAAAAAAGGAGGGGGCAGCTGGGTTGCTCAGTGGATTGAGAGCCAGGCTTAGAGACTGGGAGGTCCTAGGTTCAAATCTGGCCTCAGGTGTTTCCCAGGGCAAGTCACTTGACCCCAATTGCCTAGACCTTACCACTCTTCTGCCTTGGAGCCCATACACAGTATAGACTCCAAAATGGAAGCTAAGGGTTTAAAAAAAAGGAAAGAACAGATGAAAAAAGCCAAATAAAGACACTGAGAAGAAAAATGAAAGGTAGACTGAAATGTTGTAGAAATAGTAGAGACTGAGAAGATAAAACTAGTGCTGGAGTCACTGGTCAGGTTCACTTTGTCAAAGACTGAGAGAAATTTTTTTAAAAGGTCTGCTCTTTCCCCAATTTCCCCTATCCATGCCTGTCCAGTAAGGCAATGTAAATCACGCTCTTACTCTCTTCCCTTCCCTAAATATTTCCTGGCTTCTGTTTTGTTTTGTTTGCCTCAAACATAACTAGTACTGCTGTAATCTAAAAAAAAAATTAAATTAGGGCAAACTGTCTGAATGTTAAGAATTTTCATCACTATGCTCTAAGTTATTGGGATTATAATAACCTTTCTTGTAATATAAATTCTATAATAAAGAGCCACCTGGACCTGAAAGTTATTATATTGCCCTTAGGCTTTAAAAAAGGAACTAATTGTTCTAACAAGATATGATGATTAAATTTCTGGAGAAAAAGGAGATAGAGAAGAGAGGATAATGATCAGAGATAGATCATACTGTAAACTACCTTTCAAGGAGGAGAAAGGAAAGGCATGGGAAGGATTCAGCTTCATTCCTATCCAGCAGAGCAGGTAGAAGAGAACAGAAAGGATTGAGAACCCAATAGCCTATTCTATACTCACAGCTACAATCCTTATGACTGCTGTTATACTAATTTTTGCGGATAGGGCCAAATGGAAGCCCTTAGATTATCCTGAACCATTTCAGATAGCATTAAACGATATCAGGTCTAGGTAGAGTGAAAAAATATTTCTTTAGTAATGGGAATGAAGAAAGTTGTCAATATGGTGAACCCAGAGTCCAAGTAAGTGGTATGGACTTAATCATGCTAATCCCTTCTTCTCTTATTCTGTGGCTGAAATTAGTTAACTAACCATTTACTTTCACTTGGAAAAAGTATTTAGCACATTTTCACTGTACCAGAATTTTTCCTTATGCTGCCAATCTGATGAGTATTGACTTAAAAGAGGCCCCATTTCCTAAAAAAAAGTTCAACATCATATTAATGTAATATTGACTGATCTGAATGAATTCACATTGGCCAAAGCCCAATGTTGGATGGGTGTTTATATAAGAGACGAAGGTTAGAAGTTCAACCCATTAAGTTAAATGGGGAGAACTCAGATGATTCCACATGTAGTCCATAATATATTACTGACTCTTCTTCATACTCTTAAAAACAATCTCAGAGTCTTATTAAACTCTTTGGAGAACATGTATTCCCCAGATCAGTATCCTGATGGTCTCCATCCACTGAACTGTCTATAATCTTGCCTCTTTCGAGGGGAGCCCAACAGTCTCTCCCTCTGGGTCCTTTTAACTCTTTGAAGATTATGTTTTTGAGGTCTGCCCATAAGAACTATAATAGAGGTTGTTTTATCACATGACTAAAATCAACAAGAAATATTTCTTTTTTTTTTTTTAACTTTTACCTTCCATTTTAGAATCAATTGTATTGATTACAAGGCAAAAGAGTAGTAATGGCTAGGGAATTTGTTGTCATTGTTCAGCTCTGTCCAACTCTTCTTGACCCTCATTAGAGTGGTTTGTCATTTCCTTCTGCAGTGGATTAGGCAAACAAAAGTTAAATGATTTTTGCCTGGTATCGCACAGTTAGGAAGTATCTGAGAATGGATGTAAGCCCTGGTCTTCCTAACTCCAGGGTCAGTTGTCTATCCACTGAGTCATCCAGCTTTCCTTTTTGACCACATTAAAGGACCATTAATTAGATTTTTTTGGAGCCTTAAGATCCCTGAAGTGGCCACTATACTATACCAGTTTTGAAAAGCAATTCCGAGACAGTCATTGGGCATTAGTTGCCTTATAAAAGACAATAATTAATCTTATCTTTATCTTTCATCCAGAATTGACCATTATGAGATGGGTGATACAAGAAAGTCCTCTAACAAAATTTATAAGAGCATCCAACATTCATTTTTGAGTGCAGACAATATGAGAATATCTTGTATGTGACTATTGTAATTGCTACAAAGGTTTTGTTTTGAAGGGAAGGGAACGGAAGGAAAAAAGGAAAGAAAAAAATCATGTTGATTTAACAATAAAATAAGATGGAAAAAGACCATAATACATAGGGTTCTGTGCTTAAATGGAAATCTTATATTTGAGACTGTCTTTATCATTATTTGTATTGTTTCTCCTCCAGTGGTACTTATGCTAGGCTTTCTAAGAATTATTTAAAGACTATGTTAGAGGTAGAAGATTCACAAAAGAAATTTTGAGACTTTGCCACCAAGGGGTGGGATGTGTAAGAGTGTCATCTATTTTGTATAAGCTGGATTGATTTTCCTTTCATGGATTTGGCAAATCCAAGAGAATAGGGCTTGATCATTCATTAATTTGGCTTAGTGAGACAAAAAGGCCCTTCCCAAATTACCTTCTACTTATTTTGCTTGTATTAAGTATATTCTTATATATGCACAAATTGTTTCTCTCCATTGCAATGTGGGCTCCTTGAGAGCAAGAGCTATTTTCCTTTTGCATTTATGTTCTTGGTGCTTAATATAGTCTCTAGCCCTTAACAATTCCTTAATATTTTGCTAATTATTTGATAAAGCCTGTTGGAACTAGACCTAGAAAAATATCACAAGGATAACATTCAACAACCTTTCTTAGATGTAATGTTAGCCTTATCCTCTACCTCACTCATATAGTCTAATAATTTCTTATAATACATAGAAAAATAAATACTACAATAACATGATAAATTCAAATAGAGTGATAATTTTTTCCTCATTTCTGTCTAATCATCTACATTTCTTACAGTATCAATTGCCATTTCTATAGCCATATTATCTTCTGTATTCGAGCATTTCAGGAAATGTTTTAAAGCCTGCAACAAAAATATGAATAAAGTTAACCAATAATAAAAAAAGAATAAAATTAACAACTAGGATAAAGGCTTAGATCTTTATTAAGTATCCCATAATAGTATATTCCAACTGATATGAATAAAGTATAAAATATTAATATTTATTAATAGGTACTATTTTTAAGTAATAGTCTATCATAGCAGTGATGAAAACCAAAAATATTTCTAACAAACTTGGTTTATAGGCTCTTTATTACATCAAGGTATCTACAATTCACTTCTAATTGCTGATTTCTTACCGAGGATTTTTCTGTCTGTCCATGTTCAAAGTGAATTTTCTGCTTCCACAGTAGCACAGACATGTATAGCACTAGGTTCAACAAGTTAATTGTTAACATTATGTTAACATGTTCTGGTTAGTATTAGTCAGAGCTAGTCATTCACAGTTTCCCTGAGAATAAGTAATTGATGTTATTTAGTATAGTCATATTTTGCTCATTAATTTCCTTTTTTCTTTTTTTTTTAATTTGTTTCTTATTTTTGTTGATATCTTTGCCTTGTATGTCCTTTAGTTCTAAATATTCGATTTCCTTTTTCACATTCTGGTGGTATTATTTGTAGTAAATTAAAATAAAATATAATAGAGAAATAAAATATAACTTGCATTTCAACCATATGTGACAAAATATGAAATATTTCGCACTGAGTCGCTCAGCTTCTTAAGAAATGAAGGGAAAGGAATTTTCTCCACACTTCCCTGAGTTCAAACTTTCACAATTCCTATGTGTTGTGAAACCTGAACAAAATATGTTTTAAGAGTGTTTTTTGACATATATAAATTAAATGAAGAGAGAAATAGGACTTTACAATGACCAGGAGATAGAAGGTTTTACTTTGGAAGAGTTTTATTGCAGTTAGCTTTTTTTTTAGAGTTTAAAATTTTAAATTTAATTGAATTCAATACATTTTACTGAGAACCTACCATGCACAAGACATTGTTTTAGTATTGAGGGGGAGGACTTCAGGTAAACAGATATAATGATAAGCATGTCAAAATCTGTCCTCAAAGAGCTTATTATGTGGAGTAGGAAATGAGGGAAGATGTATTTAAATAAAAATACTAACGAAAGGGAGTGACATTATAAATGCCACAAGAAAAGGACAAAGTATTATGGATGTTCAGATAGGAGAAAGAAATCACATCTGGTTAGAATTTCTTAGAAAGTTTCATGGCATATGAATTTCATATTGCAGAAAGGACAAGATTTCAGTGGTAAAAGTTGTAAGGAGATGACATTTCAAGCAGAGAAAGTGGAATGAACAAAATCATTGAAGTAGGAAATTATGAAGCACATGTGGAATAATGAGTTATCTACTTTGCCTGATACATAAAACCTGTAGAAAAACCAATTCCTCTAGGAGAGTTACAAGCAGCTCAATTGTCTCGGTCAAGAGATAATGTTTTTGTCTCTCTAACACATATGCTGAATTTATATTCATATTTTTAGAGGTTTGAATACATACCTCAACTCAAGATACTTCAGTGGCTTCAAATGCCTCAAATACAAAATATAAAGTTTTCTGATTAGTATTTAAAGTCTTCCCCAATCTTGCTGCAACCAATCTTTTCAACCTTAATTCTTAAAACTGCCCTTAATACTATCTACATTTCAGCCAAATTCTTACTTATTCTTCTTTATGCATAATCCATCCCCTGCTTCCATGCCTTTGCATACTGTTCCTGATATCTATTCTCACCTTCATCTCTTGAAATCCCTATTTCATTCAAGATTCAGTAAGTAGGACTTTCCTAATCAATTCCACTTAATTATTAGACCTCCTCACAAAAAAAAATTGCTTTGTATTTACTTTAACTATATGTGGTATTTCCTCTGTCCATATTGTCTTCCCTGACTTCTTAAGGCAAAAATTGTTTTTGGTTTTGCATCCTTAAGACCTCACAGGGTGCCTGGCACACAGTAAGTGCTTAATCAATACTTGTGAATGGAATTACATGTGCCCTAACTATTTAACTATCTTTCATCTCTTCAAGGACCTTGTTCATTCACTATGACTCTTCTAATGCAATTGTTTTTAACCCTTAACTTCTGTCTTAGAATGGAAACTGAGAATCAAATCAATTGGGGTTAAGTGACTTGCCCAGGATCACACAGCTAGGAAGTATCTGAGACCACATTTGAATCCAGGACCTACTGGTTCCCTATGTGTGCCACCTAGCTACTCCATATTGCATTTTTAATCTCCCCCTCTCTCTCATTTGTGTATAGTCACATTCATTCACTCCAATCCTAAAAAAAAAGTATTCTTTGCTTTTTTCTATCCTTCAATTCTGCTTTGTCACTAACTACTGATGATCACTATTGGGATCACGTGGTTAGCAGGACACATGGCTTTAACAGTCTACCCATTCTGCTTCCTAAAAGCAGAGCAAAGATAGACTTTAGCCCCTGAGCTATTGCCTATTTCTTTCTTCTTCTTTGCTGACAAACTTTTTGAAAAACCTATATATCTACTTCCTTTCCTCTCTTCAATTACTTGTAACAATGGCTCAATCAGAGGTTATTAATAATCTACTAAGTGCTAGTCTATTGCCCTATTCTTGGCATTAATTCTCTTTAACTTCTCTAGACAGCAATAGATCTTGTTTAAGTTGACGGTATTCACACCTTCCAGGATATCCATACTTAGTCCAGTGAAATTCCTTCCCTTAGCTTCCATGACACTCCACTTTCTTAAAATTCCTATCTCTCTAATCACTCTTCTGTGCCCTTTGCTGACCATTCTTCCTTTTCTTAATTCTCCTACTACACTGATAATTCCCAAATCTAAGATTCCAACCCTGCACTCTTTCTTAAGCTCCAGATCTATTCTTAAATGCCTTTAAGACAGCTCCACCTGAGTGTTCCAAAAGTACTTTAACATAATATGGACAAAACTTTATCCCTAAATTTGATTATCTCTTGGATTTCTCTGTCCTTGTCAACAGCACCACTATAGACTCATGATTGAAATTTTAGTGTTAACTTTGTTGCCTGACTATTCCCTCAAACCTCACTTCCAAATATTTAGTTAGTCAATGAACATACTTAATAAAATGCATTCACTATGTTTGGGGTACTGTGCTAAGTGCTCAGGATACAAATAAAAACAGAAAGAAGAATAGCCATTGGCCTCAAGGAATTTATATTCTAGGGAGAAGATTACACCTAAAAAGGCAGATGAAAAAGGTATGGAGGGAGGTGCTCTGGCAGGTACATGGTGTTAGAAGAACCTTTCTCAAAAGAGATTCAGGGATTTAGCCTCAAAACCAGTGGTCTTCCAACACTTTGTCTATCTCTGCTTCATTCTACCTATTAAACCACTCTCTCCAGTGTCTCTAAGCAACTTTCTCAAGGGACAGGAATTCAGGAAAAAAAACAACATCAATTCAGAAAGATACTCTCAGGCTAGATCTGATTTCCCAGTTCCATTGCCATAACCCTATGACTGCCCGTCAACACCAATCCCTTATTTTCTCATCAAAATATTCACTGACTTGCCAAATATCCTATCACCAATACTTCTCCACACCAGACTTTCTTACTATCACCAAAAACCTATTGCCCTCTGCATCTAATAGAGCATTCAAACACTGACTGAATCCTAAGTAATCTGGTAGATGTTCCCAAACTACTAGCCTCCACTTGCCTCTGCTATACCTCAAAATAGTGAAAGGAGTATAGGGAATCACTACACAAAGCAGATCTATGGTCATTTATGATGCCCAACATCACAATTCAGAGATGTAGCTCTCTTACTGGCACAATCTATCTATTAGTACCAGTTAATCTTCCTTACACATAGAATTTAGCAAATGGATGGATATGAAAACTGAGGAAGAAAGAACCAAAGATGAATTTCACTAGATTTTAAGTCTAGATGTCCTGAAAGATGTGAATGCCATCAAGGAAAACAGAAAAGGCAGAAGAAGAAGAAGGTTTTCAGGACAAGATGATTCCAATATGGGAGCTGTTGAGTTTGAAATTCTAATGGGAAATCTAGGTAAAGATACCCAACTGGAATTTGGAAATTGAGAATTAAAAAGAGAAGTGCTGGAAATACAATCTGGGAGTCTTACAAATAGATCAGATAATTAAAACCACAAACATGGATGAAATTTCAAGACTGAAGAAAGAATAGAGGTATGAGATGGTGGCTGGGAGACGAACATGACTAAAAGAAAGGAGTAGTATAGGAAGTCAATGAAGAAGAGAGAAAAGGACTGGTCTGAGATATATGAAGATAACCAGGAAAGAGTGAAGGAGAAAATATCAATAAAAAGAGGATGGTCAACTCTGTCAAATGGTGCCAAGAGACTAAGTATGAAGACTGAAAAAAGGCTAATGAATTTAATTATGAGATTATCGGCAACCTTAAAGAGTTTCAAAAGAGATAAGAACAGAAGCCAGAATGTAAGTGACTTAAGTAGAGAGTAAATATAGAGCATGTAAACTTCTTTTTCAGAAGTGTGACAATAAAGGGGGGAAAAACAGGATAGTGGTTTGAGGCATTAATAAGATTAAAAAAAAGTGTTTTAAGTTGGGGAAAACATGAAGCATGTCTGTATCTTCAGCATCACACTTCACATAACTGTTGTGTGGCCACTAACTTCTTATCAACTCTTGTTCCTGTGAAGCAGAGCCTGAATGATAGAATTTAGAATTCATCCTTATCCTACTCAGAATACCATTCTGAAGAGGTATACATGTCTGCATGCCAACACTGATAGATCTATATTTGGATAAAATGGCAGGAAAATAGAGCTTAACTTTTTTCTCAACTTGAACCAACTCACTGATCTCTAGATCATCCCAGCAATTTGCCTAACAAGTTAGTCATCTATTTGATAGCATAGCATCTTGAAGCTATTAAACTGTGAGACTAGCTGAGTACAACAAATATTTGTTTAAATGGCCCCATAACTCTGTCATGTTAACTTCAGCATAACCCACTGCTTTTCACTTAAAATTGATTCTATCTACATTTCTAGTCCTACACTTTCAGGGGATTAAAACCATGGTGATCACTTTCTATGCTTGCTATGGCTCTCCTCCCTAAGCCTTTGCTTGGCCTCAAAATAATTGCTTACTCCACTGAGAATGACCTTGCAAAAAAGTGCTTAATAAATACCTCAGTAATTAAATTAAACTAAAATAACTTACAGCTATTGAAAGTTACTGAGGAAGGTTTACCTTTGACTGTTGGCAAATAATCTTTAAAATATTTTAAATTTTAAAGCTTATAAGTGTTTCAGGAGACTCAGAAACAAACACTCTAACTATAACAGCATTACTGGCATTTTCATCTTAATCAGTTTTTAACACGGTCCTCTGCTGCTAAGAGGTTAGTAAAAGACTGAACTAAATTAACTGAAGTGATTTGTATAGTGATTGGGGAAAAAAAGTTGTAGAGCTAAGAATTAGGATAATGTGATTTAGAGTTCAAAGAGACCTTAAAATCTTATAGTCCAACTTCTTCAACTTACAGATGAAGAAAATGGTCCAGAGAATAGAAATGACTTGCCCAAAATCTCATTAGTAGTTAAAAGGTTAGAATTTTAATTCTGGCCTTTCTTTTGATTCCATATCTAGTGCTTTTCCAATACACCATGTCAACAAGATGGTAGAGAGACTAAGATGTCAGACTGAGTTTGGACTTCCTCAAAGAGGCAGCAAAAAGTCATCAGAGGACTTCTTTTTTGTTGTTTTCTTTTTTATCAGACAGCTGATATATATAAATTGCTATAAAAAGAATATTATCCTCACAAATTGTGTGTGGAAAGGGGATTCACGAGAAGACTGTTACAATAAGAGGAAAAAGACCCAAGGTCAAGCCTTGGAAGAAATTGAATTATTAAGTAGAGAAAAAGAGAAGTCAGTCAAGGGAATATTAAAGTCATATGTAGAAAGACAAGAAATCAGAAAAGAATGCAATTTCTAAAATAAGGTTTGAAAAAGAGTATTAAGGTAACCAGAAGCAAATATGAAAATAACTGATAAATAGAATTAGATAAAAGGAGATTGCTAATGAATGTTTTTTTTTTAACCCTTGTACTTCGGTGTATTGTCTCATAGGTGGAAGATTGGTGAGGGTGGGCAATGGGGGTCAAGTGACTTGCCCAGGGTCACACAGCTGGGAAGTGGCTGAGGCCGGGTTTGAACCTAGGACCTCCTGTCTCTAGGCCTGACTCTCACTCCACTGAGATACCCAGCTGCCCCTTAATGAATGTTTTAATAGTTACTCAAATATGTTGAATGATGAAGACCTAGCTAGAAAGAATTTAATGATGGAAGAACTGAAGAATCTAAGAATGGGAACACAGTGTTTTATCATTTGAAGTATGAGTATAAAATTAATCTGATGTCATTCTGGAATAGTAAGGATATTTCCTTCAAGACTATTGTGAAAAAAAGAATACATCTGATCTGAGAAAGAAAGAATTCTGCAAAGTCTCAATTTCATGAAGGTCAAAATTTTATCAACAGTGAAGAAAAATAGAAAAAGACTAGGAATTTAGGAAAGAATTCAAAATCAAAACTGTATGAAATAAAATACCTCCATCCCATGGCACCCCAATGACAGTGTTACAGAGTAATGTCATATCTAATGGTCTGGTGTCCTCTGGCATCAGTGTGTCAGTATCAACATGCAATGTCACCCCAGAGGGAGGAACTCATTTAAAATGTAATGAGGGTGAGGGGAAGGAGAGAGGCCTCTTGACTTCTGCTCTTGAACAGACTGACTCTCTGGGCTGGTGCTTGGCAATTGGCAGCAGCAGTATGGAAGGAACTACGCTGGGCTGAAACCTGGGGCCAGTTCTTACCTTAAATTAGTAAGGTTGAAATCTATTTCTCTCTCTCTCTCTCTCTTCTATCTCTCTCTCATTTTATTAATAAATGCTTATAACTCTGGCCAGACCACCTTTTATTTGTCACAAAACATAAAAACTGAAGGCTTCAGATTCAAGAAAGGCAGAATAACAATGGCACCTTACAGTGATTAGAATAGGATGGTAGTATAAGAGTATAACTGTTATGGACCACATTTAGTTCTAGATTTCCTACAAAAGACCTCTTCTGAGCAGTAGTACTAAATTCAATCTGGAATTATGGATATTAGGGGGGGAAAGGGGAATAGGAAATTGAGTTTGTACAGTCTCTTCTCTAGACTTCTGATACTTCACAAAAGTATGTTCTGAGGGCCTAGGTCAGTGATGGTAAACCTATGGCACAGATGCCAAAGATGGCACACAGAGAGCTCTCAGTGAGGCATGAGTGCTGCACTCCCACCAGAGTTCATTACTAGAAAGGCAGAGGGACTTGGGCAGAGCTACTTCCCTCCACCTCTCCATTGTGCCAAAAGTTCCTTACAACATTTTTTCACATCTTCCACTTCTCTGCCTAGCAGCCCAATGGGAGTACACAGGGAATAACATGGGCAGTTCACAAGCAACAGAGCTAGAGGGCAGTGGAGTGCTCAAGTCCCTCCCCTCCCCCTCTCTACACTCACTAAGGACATTCCTCACTTCACCCACCCCCACTGGAAGTGCTTCCTCCCTCCCCTGTATGAGGTAAGGGGAGAGAGGCATACCCAGCACTCAGTCTGGGGTGGGGGTGGGGGGTCAGGGCCCAGCACTCCATCTCTACTAAAAGGTTTGCCATCACTGGCCTAGGTGAATCTACTAAAGGAGATGAAGGCAGAAAGTTTAGTGGTCTCAAATGGTGGGGAGAGGGGGAGAGGGGCGAAAAACAAGCTAAAGAGGCTTTATGAGGATATAATTTTACTGTCTCTGTAGCATGTTGGGGAAAATCTAGTTACAAAGTAGAGGAAAAAATAAAAACCAGCTAAAGGATCACCAAAGTAATGTGCAAAAACTCAAGAAGTAAATTATGCAAGCAACATTTCATTGACCTGACTTCTTCCAAAGCTATCCCTAAAATTAAGCCAATGATGTTTTCCATTAAAGACTGACCCGTGCGTACTGGCCACATAGCAAAAAGAATTTTCCAGCTGAAAAATGTTTCTTTTCTCCCTCAAAATATAAAGCAATGCTCTGATAGTCTTCATTAGTTGTATCCTCAGAACCTGTAATGGAAACAAACTAAATTTAATTCTCCATCTTCAATCTCAGGTGTATGTTAACCTGCTAACTCTTCCTATCTGACTCCAATATCCTTCAGTTCAAATGGGTTTATTCCTATTGAAACAGATGAGGGGGAAATGGTCTATGTGGGTCTTAAATGTGCATAAGTAAGTCTCCTAAGGAATATAAAGAAGCTATGTTGATGGGAAAAAATTAAAACATTAGTATTCCCCTGCCATAGCCTGGGGAACTGGTTTACTTTAAACAACAGAAAAGACAAAAAAGAGGGAAGAAATTGTTGACCATTACAGAGGGAATCATGATAAGAAAGAAAACAGAAAAAGGAAACAAAGGAAAACTACTTTTGTACTGAGAGCACGTACAATTTTACATGGTATATAAAATAAAAATAGTCCATTAGAATTTCACAATATTTACCAATAATATCAGCATAAAGTTCCATCTGATTATGCTGCTGGGCCAGGGTGAAAGCTTCATTATTGCACTTGGACATAACCAGAAATTGGATAGCAGAACCATAGTCACCCAGCTGGAGGAAGAATCTAATCCAAATAAAGATGTGAAATTAAAAAAATTTTTAATTAATAAAACTCTGGCACACTTGAATGAAATCATGTTGTTCTTGTTTCAGAACCCACTCCCATTATCTATCAATTCAGTTGCCAATATCTATTATATACACCAACACTGCCAATGATAGCTGACATTTATGTTCAGTTACCCAATTATGAAACAGCTCCAATGAAAATGATAGCAAATATATCTAATGGTCTATCAAGCCAAAATTTAATTCCCTATCTTTTCCATTCAAAGTTAAAATGATCCCTTCATGGAAGATGTGGAAGAAAATAAGACTATAGTATTTATTGAAGTCTTTTGAGTTACATTAAAAATATCTTTCTAGTGACAAACTTAAGAACTTAAGAAAATAAACTTCCAAAATAAACATTTTATCTAACTTTTTAAGGCTTTATTAAATGTGATCCTCAAAAGGCAGGCAGGTAGCTCATTGGATGGAGAGCCAAACCTGGAGTCAGGAGGATCTGGATTCAAACCTGCTCTCAGACTAGCTATATGATTCTTGGCAACTCACTTAACCCTCACTGCCTAGCCCTTACCACTCATCTGCTTTGAAACCAAAACACAGTATTGATTCTAAGACAAAAGGTAAGGGTTTAAAAAGATGTCACCCCCAGACACTCAAAAGAGATGATCTTGTGAATGTGAAATGCCCTGTCCCCCTCCCATAATTCTGTAATCTGTAATATTTATATCTATTCTCTTTTGATATTTCCCCCCCCATGATTTAAACTTTTGACCTTATTCATATTAGGCTGCCTGAGCTGTACATTGTTTCTCTATAGATCTGTGCTTCTTGACATAGGTCAAAATACATAATCTGTATCTATAGGTTTGGGCTGAGTTGCACACTCTGTGCACTACCGTGGGCCAACCCTGAGTACCTTGGGCCAACTCTGGGCCAAACAACTTCAACTGTATTTCTGATATCATTTCTGTAAATTGTGTTATATAAAGGGGTCCATTCTTAAGATTTGAGGTCTTCTGATGGTAATCAAAGGCCAGGCTTATTGAGAGGCTGGATCCCTCTCTCAATAAACTTGTTTCTTTTTAGTTTGGAGACTTGATTTTTATTTTTTGTGTCTCTGCTAATAAATTTTCACCACAACCTTAGTAATCTACATTGGAACAACTAAGGAAATGAAGAATGAATATTTCCCAGATTATGACTGGTATGGCACATTGAGTTTGTTCTTCAGTACCTATATTTTGGACAGGAAGTGGGATAGAAAATGAGTTGGGGCCAGAATTGAATAGGAAAATTGCCTAACTGCATTTTGGGAAACTGTGCATTGTCTTCAAAGATCCCAGGATGTTCTTCAATACAATACCCACAGTTTTTAATACCAGTATTCTAGCAATAAAGCTATAGATCTGTAAATCATGGAGACATAAAATCTGCAAATGATTGTTTTCCAAAAAATCAAAACTGAAAAATTTAAAAGGTAATGAAGACATATGATCAATTTAAGTAGAATAAAGCATATTATCAATGATAATTTGCATGCAAGAAGTGTAAAAGATATCATAATAAGACAAAAGAGGCAGACTAGTGATTTGGTAGCAGAAAAATGGCCTGAGTCCTTCATTGCTAAACACAAGGCTTTTTTTTTAAGACCTAAAGAAAGACATCAACCAGGGTGTGTAAATCTTTCATAGAGAATTTATAAGAGGACATAGACAAGAATCATAGAGGATGAAAATTTATGGATGAGTTCATGTTCTGTACTAATGGAAAATGTACCTACATACTCATGAAATCACAGCTCCTTCTGAAGCAAAATTTTCCAGAATAGAACCAAGGTCTTAAGAAGAGTAAGAAAGAGGCAGGTGAGATGAGTAGGACATCTAGTTTAGGAGTGCTATAATTAAACATTAAAAAAACAAAATAAGTGATCCAGGGTGGGAATCTGCTTTCCTATTTTTTCCCTTTTCCCTACCTCATTTTGTATTTCTGAATCTTTTGTCGTAAGTAATTTAGTCACCTCCATCTCCCCACTTTCTTGTTCTTCTTCCTTCCTTAATCTGCATAAAGAGCTGAAACAAGCAGCAGACAAGAGACACTTTGGCTGCATGACATTTCTATCCCACTGAAATCTAGTAGTATTACATTCCATTTAGAAAGTTATATTATCTTCACTCAAACACAAGCTTTCCCTTGAAAATATCTCTAAATATAACTGAATATCTCTAAATAACTGAAAATATCAGATCTCCACTGTGCAAAAAATGCTACATTTCATCATTGATGCACTATCATCTGCAACAATCTCCCTGTATTCTACTTAATATCTTACAAATACGAAATCTTAAGACAGTACCATTCATATTTCAATATACAATAGTCAAAAAGAAATTAGGAAGATAAATTACCCTTCTAAATTGTTAGATTAGGAGACCACTGGGTAGTTCAGTGGATTGAGAGCCAGGCCTAGAGACAGGAGGTCCTAGGTTCAAATCTGGCCTCAGATACTTCCCAGCTGTGTGACCCTGGGCAAGTCGCTTTGACCCCCATTGCCTAGCCCTTACCTTCTGCCTTAGAATTAATATACTGTATTGATTCTAAGAAGGAAGGTAAGGGTTTTAAAAAAATTTCTAGATTAATCTAAAAATGTCTACTAAAGCTCTACATTTTAAATATAAAATTTCCTATGAGTCTAATTGTGAGGGTTATTTAGCAATTAATTTAGTATTAGTGTTGGACCTAGCAGGAAGGGCTGGAGGATTCCAAGATGGAATGAAGGAGCAGGAAGTGGGGCTTGGACTCTGAGAGAGACTCCATTAGTGGTTGGACATAACTGTTGCTAACCCTGGGAGATCTCAGAGTTAGGGAAAAACTGCATCCAGTTTCCCTGGGATCCTGAGAGGTGGAGGCTTTCAACAGTGTACAACAGACCTGCAGAGCAGCACCAAGTAGGGAAGTGGTTTGTGATCTGGTAGACAGCATTTCAAACTCACTCTCCCTACCTGGGTACCTTGGATCACCTGGTGGAGTTGGCTCTTGGCACCCTGTGACCATCCTTGGATTACCGTGAGACCCCAACTGAAAGCCATCCTCAGGCCCTTTAGCTGAGCTGACCATACCTGGCTGTAACCAGGTTTGGAGGAGCTTTCCCTGTGACTTCAGTACTGCTTCCTTTGGACCCTGCCTGGCTTAGGTCAAAAGAATAGTGTAGGCTAGTCCTTCCCTTGTTCCTGTGGTTTGCCCTTAGGGTTCAAGTATAGAATCCCTTATTTCCATCCTTTTATTGCTTCCCTCAATTAAACTGTTATAAACTTTTACCTGTTGTCTGCTGGTTCCATAGGCCCTAGCCTAACTGCCATTCCTGGGACAGTGAAGAGCTTGGCAGTAAACCTTGGTCTCCCTCTAATGGTTGGTCCTGTCTCTCCTTCAACCCAGTGTGAACCCACAAACCATTTGGGTTACATTTTAATAATAATAATAACATCCTTGGTGCCCTACCATTACAGTCTTCTCCCATAACAATATACTTATTTGGAGGAATTCAACTGAACAAGAATAAAAAGTCCAATTTCATTATATAAACAGTTAAGATCCTTCACAGTCTGGCTCCTACCTACCATCTTTCCAGCCTTACTTCCTACTACCTTTTATTTATTTTTTGTTCTAGTTCAACTAAACTATTTTCAATTTCCCAAATATATCTTTCATTTTACTTCCTCTAAAAGAACTAGGAAGGTACATATGGTTGGACTTGAGAATTGGAAATAACTGAGATTAAATATTGTCTGACATTTACTGTGACCATGTGCAAATCACTTAATTTTTGTAAGCTTCAGGCATCTCTTGAAGATTACATACATTGTATAGTGATTATGATCTGTATGGATAAAATAAACACATAATGACATCTGTCTTTGCTCATGCTGTACCCAGGACCTGCCATCTCTACCTGTTAAAATTTTAACTATTCTTCAAAGCCTAGTTCAAATGATGCTTTCTACATAAAGTATTTCCTGATTCCCCCAAAGTCAAAATAACCTTTCATCTAAATTCTCAGAGTGCTTCTTTTTTATTATACTTCAAAGGCCTCGTAAAATTCAAGGCACACTTCTGGGTGCTGGGCATAGGAGAACAAAAACAACCCAGTCCCTGCCCTCTTCAAGGTGCTATCATCCTTCTAAAAAAATAAATATTGATATGTACTAAAAAGGCCAAAGGAAAAATCAAAGCATTCTGGGAATTTTTTAGGGAGAGAGCATTAATAACTAAAGGAATCAGAGAAGTACTCAGGGAAGAAGTGGTTCTTATGCTAAATCTTGAAAGAAGAAAAGGTTTCTGAATGACAAAGTTGATGAGATAATCCATTCTAATAATGAATGGTAGATTAGGAATCAGTAAGTCCTGGGTTGAAATTTCACCTAGTTAGCCATATGACATAATTTATATAAAGTGCTTTGCAAACTTCAAAGAATTATGGAAATTAATGAATCCAAGATCTCATGGCTCTAGGCCTGGCTCTCAATCCACTGAGCCACTTAGTTACCCCCTCATTCAGAGATTTCTAAACGATATCTTCATGCTCAATGTATCTTTCTTAGAGAAGAAAGAACTATTTCTGTAATGATCCATTTGTTTAATGTGACCTTCTGGATTTATACTTGAAGCTTTTAGTCTCTATTTTTCTTTAGCATATATTCAAAAGTTTACACTTAATCAAGTCCAAATGACATTTTCATATCACTGGAGAAGAATTTCACAAGATTAAGTAGTTATCTTAATTAAATTTTTTATAGGATCATATATCTTTATATCATCCATATATATCAAGTAAGATGTTTTTGAATATACTCCCTCTTTAATTTGGAACCATACTTAATTCTACTTAGGAAAGAAGACAACAGTCTTTTTAAAACTAGAACCATAATGGCCTTAAACTCTCAACCTAAAAAATAATAAGGTTTTATATGATTTGACATTGTGTTGATAGTAAATTTAGAGAATAGTTTTCGATCTTGACATTGTTATATTCAAATCCTGAGAAATGTTGGCGTCACCTTGATTGACAAGGGAGGCTGTTGGAGAGATTGGAATGTTCCCAGATGCCAGGGGCAAAGTCGGTTGGCCTGAGAGTATAAATACCCCTAACAGCCATCTGGAGGGGGTCTTTGGTCTTTTGTCTTTGGATTTTGGACTTTGGTCCCTAGATCTTTAAGTCTCTGAATCTTCCTAGCACTTTAGGTCTCTTGGTCCCTGGGTGGTGAAGGGAGGAAAGGAGATCTGGAGAAGCAGAGGGTGGGTAGGATCTATATATTTCCTAAAGGCTGTGAGAGCAAATACATCACCAAAAACTGATAGTGAGAAGCTGAGAGAAATCACCAACACAGCTGCATCAAGAGCAGTCACTCTCTGGTTTGGCAGTGGTCTAGTTGAGCCAAAGGGGTTGTGAAGAATAAAGCTCCAGTTTCTACTAAGTCAATAGCCTCCAGCCTGAGTGATTACAGATCAGTGCTTCCCAAACTTTTTTGGCCTGCTGCCCCTTTTCCAGAAAAAAAATATTACTTAGCCCCCTGGAAATTAATTTTTTAAATTTTAATAGCAATTAATAGGAAAGATAAATGCACCTGTGGCCATCACCACCCCCCTGGATCACTGCAGCACCCACCAGGGGGTGGTGGCACCCACTTTGGGAATCACTGTTATAGATTATAGATATTAGATTGACAGGGTCTCCAATCCCCAATCCTTATCCTGATTATCCTTTCCCTGATTTACATATAGATAGAGTGTTTAATAAGTACCTTCTTGAGTGGTCTTTATATCTCGACCCTTGGGAAGGGAGCTAATGCAGTCAGATAAACGTGATCCAAGGCTAATCAGAGCCAATATTAATAACTGATCCAACCCCAGGTTGGACCTGAAAGGGTTACTCATACACCTAAACTTTTGGGGTCCTTCCCTGGGCAACTATTATTGAGAGGAGAAATTATAACATCTAGCAAGGGTGATTGGGGTTGGTGTTCACCCATCACCAACACCTAGGGAGAATACAAAGATACATCCACCTTACTGGTATCCATATCTCCCTTAGGACCTTAGGACTCTCTTTCTTTATAACAACATCAAGTACTCTGCCATTCTCATTGTCCTTAGTTCTATTTTGTTTATTTTTAGTATTATAAATAAGCCATGGACATGCAACTGAGCAAAAAAAACTTTTGCACTTGTGCCAAAAGTTTTACAATAATCAATACAAATAGCATAAATATGGTGGTGCTTTTAGGATAGCTTCTCCAGTGACCAAACTTCTAATAAATTGTTTATATCCAAGGAAAATTTTGGCACACTTTTTTGACTCTTCAACCAAAATATTATTTTTAATATTTATAGATTTTTCTATTTTTCTTAGTGATATACACTACAAACATTTTGTGTTAAGTATATAAACATGTAATTGGCCTAAATTTGTAGAGAGAGAGAATCAGGTACAAGTTGGCAACAGAATATGAGTAGAGAGAAAAGAGTCAAAGATTCTTTATCAAAGAGTCAAAGGTTTATGAACCCAGGTGACTAGGAGAATGGTATTATTTTCTCTCTTCATATACATATATTTATAATACATACAGAAGTTTGTAAGAACCTAGATTTAGGAGGAAAAGTAATGAGTTCAGTTTTAGACATACTGAATTAGAAGTGTCTATAGCCATCAAGGTAGTGACATTCAGTAGGGACTGTGGTTCATTTACTAGACTACAGTTAAGTAGAGATTGGACATAGTTTGGAATTATCTGCATAGCAAAAGTAGTTAAAACTATGAAAGCAAAGAATATAAGGTCCAGGATCAAAGCTTGGAAGATAGAAGCAAAAGAGAAAAACAGTCAAATAGGTAGGAAGAATAAAAAAATCTATATTAAAATTATTTGGTTCATATCTTATTTCCCTAATGATATGATAAGAATCCTGAGAATAATAAGAGCTAAGCCTTATTAATCTGTTTTTCTTAACATAGTGCCTTGCTAATCTTATAATGTCTATGCAAGGGGAGAAATTGATTCCCTTTTGACTAGCAAAAAGAACAGGTTTTCCTTTGCATAATTATTTTAAGGAAATAAAAGACTATAAATTAAGATAAGTTGCCAATCTATATCAATGAAGGAATTCTATAATAGAAGTTCCTGTATACTGTTAAAATCACAAGTCCAGAACATTTTCTTTCCTACCTAAAAATAATACATTCAATGATTAAGAAGATGAATATTCACTTTGTATTTAGGCTTATGCTGAGAGGGTTGGAATAATCTGAGACTGAGGTCTTTGAGAGTAAAGATAGACTCCACAGGCATAAGAAATTTAAAGAACAATACTCCCATGATGAGCGATGTTTTAGTGAAACTCAGAGAGCCTTCCTTTCCCTTAAAGTTCAAATATCATTCAAAGTCTCCAAGGGATAGAATGAGCAAAGTACTACAATGTTAAGCTTTTTTGTACCCTGTGCTATTCTTTCTCCTTCTGAAGAGTTTAGGGAGAAGTGAGAAGCATTAGTCAGCAATATCTCTCCTTCCCGGCTCTTCCATTTAGAGGTGCTATGTAACATAGATCCACATTCTCTAAAGCTGTGCTGGCAAAGACACAGCATGTGTGCCCTGGCAACATGGAGGGGCTGCTCCCATCCCTCTCTCCACCAAGCCTGGGACAATGTTCACATGCCCCACCCCTCTTTCTGGCAGCCCAATGTGAGCATTTCCTCTCTCTGCTGTCTGGGGTGATGAGTGGGGCTCACAGGCAGTTTGAAGATGCAGTTTGGGCATAAGATCTCTAAAAGGCTCTCCAATGCTGCTCTAAAGTCTCTATCTCTGTATCACAGGATCATTGAATCACAGACCTAGAATTACAAGGAATTTCAGAGGTCAACTAGTCCAACCCCCTCATAGGAAACTGAGGCCCAGAGGGGTAAAATGAACCCATCTCATTTTTAGATTATAAGTGCCAAATGGAGAATGTTAAGACTACTATGAGGACATTTCTGAGGGACTTATGAGAAAGAACACTATCCGCATCCAGAGAAAGAACTGTGGGAGTAGAAATACAGAAGAAAAACAACTGCTTGATCACATGGTTTGATGGGGATATGATTGGGGATGTAGACTTTGAGCAATCACCCTTGTACAAATTCTAATAATATGGAAATGGGTCTTGATCAACGATACATATAAAACCCAGTGGAATTGCTCATTAACTACAGAAGGGGGGTGGGAGGAAGAGAGAGAAAGAACATGATTCATGGGAAAATATTCTTAATTAATTAATTAAACTTTTTCAAAAAGACTACTGTGAGATTCTGAATATATGTCTCATTTTACTCCCCTATAAGTACTATATACACTTTTACTACAAGAAGTTATAACATGACTGTTATATTACCTGGCTACCATTTTGGCTCCCTCAAGAGATTGGGTTTCCCTGACAACACTAACAGCTTTTTCAGGATTGCCAAGGTGATCCAAATATATACGTATTACATTATCCCATTGCTTGGCATTTCTATAAGCCACAACAGCTTCTTTATATCTGAAATAAATAATAGGCATGTCTTAAATGTCATATTTTAAAGAACTAGAGGCCTTTTTTACTTATATCCCCAACACTACTGTTCTAATTTCCCCATTCCCTTTAGTCTTCATAATTTTTATATTCTTTTCATTTAGTTCTTCTTTTCCTACTCATTTGCTACACTTTCCTTTTTATTCTCCTAGTGGCAAGTTCTTAGCAGAACTCAACTGGGCAGAACATTAGATATCATTGCCATTTCTACCAGAAGAGAAAAAGATATGGCACCAAAGGTTACATGCACACCACTTAAATTCTTTAGTGGGGATCCAAATAAGTAATTCAAAAGAATTAAATCTCAAACTAAGGAACATTCAAAGTGTTAACTAAACTAAAAGATTTTCAAGGAAAATATCTGTAACTTCAGCCCATATCTAGCTTCTCATGCAAACAATATAAAATCTAAATAGTATACTTTTAAGTGATATTATAAGCTACTTAAAAATAATATTTAAACTCATTTGCAGAAAAGTAGATATTCATCTCTCCATGAAAATTAAGTTTTATTTAAATAATGTTTAATATATATTCTTGTTGGTATTTTACTAAAATAAGATGTTTGTTTTGTGATACTTACCTTCCATCTGCTTCCTTAGATTTGGCATACTGTAGGTGAACCTTTGGAGAAGATACATGAGGAAGTAACTCACCAACTTTTGCCCTAGAAAACAGGAATTAATAAACTGTCATATACCCTAAACTAAAAAATTTGCTTTTACATTTTTCTCATATTTTTCAGTCACAAACTAATGTGAAACTATTATTAAACATTTGTTGCTGTATATAATAATAAAATTCTCAGAAAAATCTTGCAGAGTCTGAATGCAAAACAAAGCATACTATTTTCACTTTATTTTCTGTGTGTTTTTAATGAGTCTTCTACAATATGATCAATGTGGATATGTTTTGCATGATCGCATTGGTATAACCTAGTTCAAATTGCTTCTTATCATCTCAAGGAGAGGGGAGGGAGAGTTGGAAGGGAGAGAATTTGGGACTCAAAGGTTTAGAAAATGAATGTCAAAAATTGTTTTTACATTTATTTGGGGGTAAATAAAATATATTTTATAAAAAGAAAATTCTTGTGTATCTTTTTGTCACTTATGTGATTTAAGAAACCATGAGAAATATTGTTAAAGTTGTTGCCCTGATCTGATGATAGTTTTCATATTGTCTGTGTTTCACTAGTGAGTGTGTCTTTTCACAGCAACTAAATCAAGTAAATCTTTACTAGAAGAAAACAAGAGACTCTCCTTCATAAAATGATAGTTATTTTAAGGTTTATAAACCCAAAGATATTATGAGGAAATAGAAATGTCACCAAGGAATACCTGAGCTAATTGAAAAAAAAAAAAAAGAATTGTGCAATGGGAAAGCTTCCTTTACTCTTAATAGTTACTGGTTTTAAAATCTCATTCTTTCATTTCCTTACCTCCTATCTCTATACTTATTTCTGTGTATGATCGTCTCCTCTCACATTGAGAGAACACTTTTGTTCTGAACTGCTTTGTTAATTTTTCATAGAGCCATATCAAATCCTTACCAGTTTTTACATCGGATATACACAGATGCTGCCTTATCATAATATTGTCCTCTTTCATATAACTGAGCAGCTTCTGAAAATTGCTATAATAGAAGAAAGTTATTTGTAATGAAAGAAGCTATCCGTTAATCATTTAATAACCTAACTGTAAAATACTACCTTCATACTCTCTAGAATTGCTCCACAGTCCTTTTTCAGCAGTCTGCTAGGATGTTTTATGGCTTGATTTACCCCTCGACGAATATCTCCCATGCGAATGGACATTTGAGCTACTCCAGCTTGACAGGCTTCATCATGTTCCTGATACTTAAAATTTCAAGAAGAGACAATTTTATCATTCATTCTTTTCACAAAAAAAAATTTGGTTTTTAAAAGTTCATGAAAGTAAAAGAAAAAAAACATTTTAAAGGCACACAATGAATTTTGTTTTATTTATTTTTCTATAAAACTTTTAATTATATAAAAGTACTCTTTTTCAAGCATAATTCACCTGAAATAACTTGTCCTCTTTGAGCACAGAATTTAATCAAAATTTGAAATAATTTTTCCTATAAAACTTTGAAAATATGTTGATTCTAATGTAGCTGGGTGGGTTTACATAGAGAACATCTCTCACTAAAAGCCTTCTCTAAGCACTCCCTTTGTTTTCAGAATATACTGACCTCTAATCTTTTACCTATATGGGTAGAGAGCCAAAATGAGCTTCAGCTAAATTCGGTTCTCAATTCAATTTAATTTGGACCAGAGCAAATTTTGTAAAATTAATGGTTCACTAATTGTTTATATACACAAACATAAGCATTCATATAACAGTATCCATATTTGAAAAATGATTCTAGGTATTCCCATATAAGCAAATATGTCTCCCTTATTTGCATATTACATAGAAACTCTATAAATATGCATTGAATAAACAAATTTTAAAAATCAGTATTTCACTTTGAGATAGAAATCAGCAGGGGAAGTACTGTGAGAGGGAAGGCATTTTGAGAGAAGGAACAAAGAAATGTACCCTGAAGTCAATTCTGATGATGAGATAGGAATAGAGAGAAATAGTGGTGGTAACTGCTAACCAGACCTCTTAATATTCAGACACATAAAGAAGCTGGGCATTTCATGTTGAACCAGTATTGTAAGGGGTGAAAAAAATCTGAAAGGGCATCAAAAGATATGGATTCTAATTTTGGATTTAGCCAAGTCACTTAACATCAACAAGGTTAAGTTTCCTCGGAGGCATGATAAAGGATTGGAATGACTGATTCCTAACATCCCTTCAAATTTCTTTCCATGAGATTTTGTTAGCTGTAGAATAGGAAAATCATAGGGCCTTGATGCAAGCTAAAAATGTAGAAATGCTAGTTAGATTTTTTGTTAGTTTTTCCAGAAAGGATGGCAAAGAGGATGTTAAAACACAGACATCATTCAAAAATAATTATTGAATAAGTAAGTAATACTTTGCCTTATTGGAGCAAGCACCATGAAATTGAGAAATTGGACCACTGGAATAGAAATTAAGGCATAGACCTTCAAGAGAAAGTCTGACTGGGAATTAGACTCTGGAACTAGAAGCTAGTCAAAGATATCTTTTACCCATCTTTGAAAAATAAGTAATCTGATTCTTTTGACTGATATAAACCATTCTCATATCCAAAGTCAGTTCTGCCAAAAAGTTTATATATAAATACAAATCTCTGTTTTATGCATTTCAGTAAGCCTATGAGAGTAAAGTAAATCTTACCACACTTTAAGTATTACCAGTATTACCTTATTGTTTCCAGTGATTCCCTTTTCATAGTGAGCCAAAGCATTTACATAGTCACCCCTAGATGAAAATTAGATAAACTTATTAATATAAGGTTAAAGAGCATGTATTGATTTTTCTCTTCTTCCCATTTGAGTGACAGGTTAGCGAAAATGGCATCTTACCAATAAATATTTATTGAAGTGCATGGCAATAGGCAGAGATAGATAAATGACTTCATTGAAAAGGAAAAAGAAGGAAGAGATAGAAGTAGAGAAGAGGGCAGTGGAGGTTTTGGTTTCATCTTCCTTTGGAGAGATGCCACTGAAAAACAAGAGGTCCCTAAAGACTATTCTCACAAACTAGGAATCATAAGTAATGACAAGAAATAGAAAAAACTTCCCTTTCTCATTGGCAGGGTTTAAGGGACAAGTATTTGAAAGAGGAGTTCTCACCTTCTAGACCTTTAAGAGGCTCTGAGGATTTGTGTGTATCTTTGGGGTTAATGGTTGTTTTTTCTAAAAAGATTTCTTTTGTTTTCCCGTTTCTAATAAAATTTTGGTTTCAGTATGCTAAAAGGTACCATGCATACATTTTTCCAGACTTCCTCAGTGGGAGCCTACCATAAATCAGGACAGGGAGAAAAATCTCCAGGTGTAATAAGCATGATTTTCCTATCACAAGATTCTCTGATAAAAGGTTATAATTATTTTTAAATTAAAAACACATGCAAATGAATACATTTGACCGATGCCTCTTTCTCTATAATTCCTGTTCTACTCCCATCACTAGCCGGGGAAGTTATTTTTGACAGTTATAGGAACTACTTTCTTATCTTCAGTTAAGCTGAGAAATAATTCTCAATTATAGAATGGATAGACAGAAATCTGTGAACTTTGTCTAGGTAGTTATACATAGAAACAAATAATATTTGTATGAATTATAACTAGTTGCCAGTTTGGTCCCAGCTGAATTCTGTAAGTACTGCTAAAGCTTAGAGAATAATCAAGACTTCACTCTAGTTTAGAGTTATTATTAAATAGACTTCCTTTTTACCTTAAAGGTAAACTATTGAAGACTAAACAAGAGATTAAGATAAAGTCTAAGATGAGGGTGATGCAAATTCTTATATCATAAGACCACAATTCCTTGAGTGAAAGAAGAGTCTAGGTTTAGTCTAAATTAGATTGAATCTCCTTGGGTCACTGAAGGAGATATTCTACAACGAAACACTACAGAAACTGAATGCTGTGGGAATCTAAAATATGAACTTACAAACAATCAGAAAGAAAAAATTCAAATATTGTTAAGCAACAATAAAGATCACAATTTAGTTTACATTAAAAGATTGATGAACTTGAAATGTGATATTCCAGAGAGCAAAGACATTAGGATTACAACCAAGAATGACTTATCCAGCAAAACTGAGGATAATCCTCAGGGAAGGAAATGTATATTCAATGGAACAGAGGACTTTCAAGCATGCCTGATGAAAAGATCAAAGCTGAATAGATAATCTGACATTTTTAAACAGCAAGCAGGAAAATGAAGTCATAAGGGACTTAATAAGGCTAAACTATTTATATTATAATTGGGAAGATCATTTTTGTAACTTCTAAAAAGTTTATCAATATTAGAACAGTTAGAAGTCTACATAGACAGAAAGCATGGGTTTGAGTCAGGTATGTTGGGATAATCTCCAAAAAAAATGAAGGGATGGGGAAAAGGAATGTACTGGGAGAAGAGGGGAAAGAGTGGCAGAATGAGGAAATATACTTCATATAAAAGGACACCAAAAAAAGTTCTTATAGGCAATATTAGAACCTCATTCTCATGAGAATTGATTGAAAGAGGGAAGAATGTACATACACAGTTTTAGAAATCTACTTAACCAAGAGACAAGTAGAAGGGGAAGAAGTTTAGAGCTGAGACATGTAGTAAAAGGGAGAGTAGATTAAGGGAAGTAATGGCAAGAAGCTAAACAGACTTTTGGAGAGAGAGAAAGTTAAAAGAGAGAGACGGACAAATAGAAAACAGGATGGAAAGAAATACATAGTAATCATAACTGTGAATGTGAATGGGATGAACTCATTCATAAAAGGGAAGCAGATAACAGATTGAATTAGAATTCAACAATATATAATTTACAAGAAACAGGCTTGAACCATAAAGACACCAAGAAATAAAATAAGGGCTGAAGTAAAAAGGGAAGAGGAGCAATCACAATCTCAAAGCAAAAATAGCCAAAATTAAAAGAGAAAATCAGGGAAACTACATTTTGCTAAAAGGTACTATAAACAATGAAGTAATATCAATACTAACATATATGCACCAAATAGGAGAGAATCCAAATTCTTAAGAGAAAAGTTAAATTAATTACAGGAAGAAATAGGCAATAAAACTATACTAGTGGGGAACCTCAATTTACTCCTCTCAAAACTGAATAAATCTAACCATAAAATTAAAATATCAATAGAAATTTAGGGGGCAGCTGGGTAGCTCAGTGGATTGAGAGTCAGGCCTAGAGACAGGAGGTCCTAGGTTCAAATCCGGCCTCAGCCACCTCCCAGCTGTGTGACCCTGGGCAAGTCACTTGACCCCCATTGCCCACCCTTACTACTCTTCCACCTATGAGACAATACACCGAAGTTAAGGGTTTAAAAAAAAAAAAAGAAATTTAGAAAAGTTGGATATGATAGATCTCTGAAGGAAACTTAATAAAAACCGAAATGAGTATAACTTTTTCTCATCCACCTATGGCACCTTCACAAAAACTGACCATGTATTAGGGTATGAAAACTTCACTTAACCAAAGCCGAAAAGAAAAAATATTAAATGCACTCTCTTCAGACTATATTGCAATAAAAATTACATTCAATAAATGATCTTAGAAGCATAGATTAAAGATTAGTTAGGAACTAAATAACCTAATCTTAAAGAATGAGGGAGTTAAAGAACAAATAATGGATCAACAATTTCATTAAGGAGAATAAAACAGAAAATAAATACAAAAATTGGTGGGATGCAGCAAAAGTAATACTTAGGGGAAATTTTATATCTCTAAATGCTTACATCAATAAAAACAAAAAAGTAGATCAATAATTTGAATATGCAATTTTTAAAAAAATAGAAAAATAATTAAAAAATACCAATTAAATACCAACATACAAATCCTGAAAAACAAAGAACAGATTAACAAAACTGAAAGAACACCACTGAATTAATAAATAACACTAAAAGTTGGTTATGTGAAAAAACAATAAAATTGATAAACCACTGATGCTATTTTTTTAAAAAGATGAAAAACTAATTACCAATATAAAAAATTTAAAAGGTGACTGTACCACCAATCAAGAAGAAATTAAGGCAACTATTAAGAGCTATTTTGCCCAATTACATGTAATTAAATCTGATGAATATCTACAAAAATCTTAATTGCCTATGATTAACAGAAGATGAAATAGAATACTTTAAATAACCCTATTTTAGAAAAGAAATTGAAATATGAATAAGTTTTCCAAGAAAAAATCCCCAGGATCAGATAGATTAAAAAGTGAATCCCCAGACTTCAGGGTTAAGATGCTGGCAGAGTAGAGGCAGGGCAACTTTCTCTCCTTACCAATGGATATAGAGTACCTCCAAAAGACAAAAAAACAAATCCAGATGAAAGAAGGGATCCCACAATAGGACGCAGTATTGAAGGTATGTGAGATTTGGGCACTTCCACACTATAAGGGGGGTAAATAACTCCCATCAAAACACGAGCGTATCACCCCTCCCCCACCCCACCCACAGTACCAGAGGCAGAGGCTGTACGCCAGAGTTAGAGCCAGTGGGGGCACAAAATCTAGCTCCTTGGCAGCTAGCTGGCACTACCAGGAGCTTTCCCCTGAGAGCAGCAAGACCTGAGATCCCAGGTGGCTGGAAAACTCAAACCTTGGACATGAGAGTGGGGTTGAGAGAGGCAGCAGTAGAGCTCAGCATGCTCAGACTCAGAGGAAAACCTCAGGTGGTGGAGTGAGCATGGGACAATTTCCGGGCTCTGGGAAGCTGGCTAGGAACATGGGAGCTTGACCCTGAAAACAGGTAGACCAGAGACCCCAGGAGGGTCCCCAGAGAAACCAGGAGACTCACAAAGTAGCCTCAGGCAAAAACTGCTCCCTAACTCCATACAAAGAGAATCAGATTGCTTTACTCAGACTTTTGGTGGATAAAGCACAATGATGCCAAGCAAAGCCCAAGAAATAAACAAGACAAAAAAAAAAAAACTCTAACACTTGATAACTTCTGCACAGAAAAGAAACCAGAAAACAGAGGAGGACAAACAATTAAAGATATCCAAACCTTCACAAAAAAATGAAAATGGGTCACAAGACCTTGAAGAGTTCAAATCTGAGATCATGAGAAAAATGGAAGAGATCTTGAAAGAAAATAGCAGTTTAAAAGGCAGAATTTCACAATTGGAAAGTAAGCTTAGAAATCAAATGAATTGATAAGCAAATTGAAGACCAGAAATGATCAGCTGGAAGCCTTGAAGAACCAGATAGACCAGATTGAAAAGGAAAACCAAAAGATTTTAGCTGAAAACCAGTCTCTAAAGGTTAGAATTGGGTAATTAGAAGCCAAAGATCTCACAAGACAACAAGAATTAATAAAGCAAAGTCAAAAGATTGACAAAATAGAAGAAAACATGAAATATGTCAATGAGAAGTTAATAGACCAAGAAAACAGGTATAGAAGAGACAATCTGAGAATCATTAGTCTTCCTGAAAAAGCAGAAATTAATAGAAATTTGGACTCCTTACTAAAAGAAATTATTCAGCAAAACTGCCCTGAAGTTCTACAACAAGAGGGCAATATAGACATTGAAAGGATCCATAGATCACCCTCTACACTAAACCCTGAAAAGACAACCCCCAGGAATATAATAGCCAAATTCAAGAGCTTCCAAGTAAAAAAAATTACAAGAAGCCAGAAAGAAACAATTCAGATATCAAGGAGCACCAATCAGGATCACACAGGATCTGGCAGCCTCCACACTAAAAGACCACAAGGCTTGGAATATGATATTCAGAAAGGCAAGAGAACTGGGTCTACAACCAAGGATCACCTACCAATCAAAACTGACTATATACTTCCAGGGGAAAGTATGGGCATTCAACAAGATAGAAGATTTCCAAGTATTTGCACAGAAAAGATGAGGTCTAAATGGAAAGTTCAATATCGAACCACAAAAACCAAGAGAAACATGAAAAGGTAAATAAGAAACAGAGGAGAAAGTAAGAAAACTCTTATTTTTAAATTTGCCTCTTTAAGGGCTTTAATAAGATCAAATTATTTGTATTCCTATATGGAGAAATGTTATGTATAATTTTCAAAAACTGTATTCACTATTATAGTAATTAGAAGAATTATTCTTCTAGGGAGAGGTTGGAGCACTAAATGGTCTAAGATGAGAGGGGGTGGGGAAAAAAAGAGGGGGGTGAATAGTAGATGACACCAAGAGAAACTTGAATGAATAAGAAAAATAGAATATTCTATACTATACAAAGAGAGCATGGGAAGGGGAGGGGATAAATACTATTATAAGAAGGAGAGGAAGAGAGCATTAAGAGATAATATTTAAACCTTACTCTCAACAGAATTAATCTTGAGAGGGAAGAGTAGCTCTATCTATTGGGATATAGAATTCTATCTAACCCTACTGATAAAGTCCAAAGGGATTAACCAAGGGGAGCAGGGGAGTGGGGAGGTCAAAAAAGGGAGGGTAGAAGAGGGGGAAGGGAATTCATTAGACCTTAAAAAATAAAAAGAGGGGAATAACAAGGGAGAGGTTGGAAAGGGAAGTAAATGAAGGGAGGGGACAAAGGGGACTGGTCTAAAACAAACCACTGGTTTAAAACGGAATAGCATAAGAAGAAGGGGTAGAACTAAGATAGGATACCAATATGTTAGGGAATACACAACTGATAAATATAACTCTGAATGTGAATGGGATGAATTCACCCATAAAATGGAAGCAAATAGCAGAGTGGATTAGAAACCAAAATCCTACCATATATTATCTACAAGAAACACATATGAGATGGGTGGGCATACACAGCTTTAAGGTCAAGAGCTAGAGCAAAATCTTTTGGGCTTCAAATGAGAAAAAAAGGCAGGAGTGGCGATCATGATTTCTGACAAAGTCAAAGTAAAAATAGATATGATTAAAAAAGACAGGGAAGGTCATTACATCCTAATTAAAGGCAGTATAAACAATGAGGAAATAACACTGCTCAATATGTACGCACCAAGTGGCATAGCATCCAAATTCCTAAAGGAGAAACTGGCAGAGCTCAAGAAGGAAATAGATAGTAAAACCATACTAGTGGGAGATCTAAATATTCCTCTTTCAGATCTAGATAAATCAAACCAAAAAATAAATAAGAAAGGGATAAGAGAGGTGAATGAAATCCTAGAAAAATTAGATTTAATGGATATGTGGAGAAAAATAAATAGGGACAAAAAGGAATATACCTTCTTTACAGCTGCACATGGTACATTCACAAAGATTGACCATGTAATAGGGCATAGAAACATGACAAACAAATACAAAAGAGCAGAAATAATAAATGTAACCTTCTCAGATCATAATGCAATAAAAATAATAATTAGTAAAGGTACATGGACAGAC
Source organism: Gracilinanus agilis (assembly GCF_016433145.1). Lineage (NCBI taxonomy): Eukaryota > Metazoa > Chordata > Mammalia > Didelphimorphia > Didelphidae > Gracilinanus > Gracilinanus agilis. The sequence goes on along the minus strand of NC_058135.1, from coordinate 176,756,280 downwards.
AAACCAAAAACTAATTGGAAATTAAATAATATGATTCTCCAAAACCAGTTAGTTAAAGAAGAAATCATAGAAACATCAATAATTTCATTGAAGAGAATGACAATGATGAGACATCCTTCTAAACTCTGTGGGATGCAGCTAAGGCAGTACTCGGGGGGAAATTTATATCCTTGAGTGTATGTATTAACAAATTAGAGAGGGCAAAGATCAACTGGGCATGCAAATTAAAAAACTAGAAAGGGAACAAATTAAAAATCCCCAGCTAAAAACCCAATTAGAGATTACAAAAATTAAAGGGGAAATTAATAAAATTGAAAGTAAAAGAACTATTGAATTAATAAATAAGACTAGATGCTGGTACTTTGAAAAAACAAAAAAAATTGACAAAGTACTGGTCAATCTAATAAAAAAGGAAAGAAGAAAACCAAATCATCAGTATCAAAGATGAAAAGGCAGACCTCACCTCTAATGAAGAGTAAATCAAAGCAATCATTAAAAATTATTTTGCGCAATTATATGGTAATATAGTAATCTAGGTGAGATGGATGAATATTTACAAAAATATAAGTTGCCTAGATTAACAGTAGAAGAAATAGAATACTTAAATAATCCCATATCAGAAAAAGAAATTGAACTAGCCATTAAAGAACTCCCTAAGAAAAAATCCCCAGGACCAGATGGATTCACAAGTGAATTCTATCAAACCTTCAAAGAACAACTAATTCCAATAATATACAAACTATTTGACATAATAAGCAAAGAAGGAGTTCTACCAAATTCCTTTTATGACACCAATATGGTACTGATTCCAAAGCCAGGTAGATCAAAAACAGAGAAGGAAAACTACAGACCAATCTCCTTAACGAACATAGATGCAAAAATCTTAAACAGAATACTAGCAAAAAGACTGCAGCAAGTGATCATAAGGGTTATTCATTATGATCAGGTGGGATTTATACCAGGAATGCAAGGATGGTTCAACATCAGGAAAACCATTCACATAACTGACCATATCAACAAGCAAACCAACAAAAGCCACATGATTATCTCAATAGATGCTGAAAAAGCCTTTGACAAAATACAACATCCATTCCTATTGAAAACACTAGTAAGTATAGGAATAGAAGGACCTTTCCTAAAAATAATAAACCGTATATATCTAAAACTATCAACAAGCATCATATGCAATGGGGATAAACTAGAAGCCTTCCCAATAAGATCAGGAGTGAAACAAGGATGCCCACTATGGATTCTATTATTTAACATTGTACTAGAAACACTAGCAGTAGCAATTCGAGAAGAAAAAGAAATTGAAGTATTAAAATGGGCAATGAGGAGACAAAGCTATCACTCTTTGCAGATGATATGATGGTCTACTTAAAAAATCCTAGAGAATCAACTAAAAAGCTAATGGAAATAATCAACAATTTTAGCAAAGTTGCAGGATAAAAAATAAATGCACATAAATCATCAGCATTTCTATATATTTCCAACACATCACAGCAGCAAGAGGTAGAAAGAGAAACACCATTTAAAATCACCCTACCTAGATGATATAAAATACTTAGGAATCTATCTACCAAAACAAACACAGGAATTATACGAACATAAATTTAAAACACTTTCCAAACAATTAAAACTAGACTGAAACAATTGGAAAAACATTGAGTGCTCATGGGTAGGACAAACTAACATAATAAAAATGACCATCCTACCCAAATTAATTCACCTATTTAGTGCTATACCTATCAAACTAATAAAAAAAAATTTTTTACTGAATTAGAAAAAACTACAATAAAGTTCATTTGGAAGAACAAAAGATCAAGAATATCAAGGGAAATAATGAAAAAAATATGAAGGAAGATGGCCTAGCAGTACCAGATATTAAAACTATACTATAAAGCAGGAGTCATCAAAACGATATGATACTGGCTAACAGGCAGAAGGGAGGATCAGTGGAATGGACTTGGGGTAAGTGACATCAGCAAGACTATCTATGATAAACCCAAAGAGCCCAACTTTTGGGACAAAAATCCACTATTTGACAAAAACTGTTGGGAAAATTGGAAAACCATATAGAAGAGATTAGGCTTAGATCAACATCTCACACCCTACACCAAGATAAATTCAGAATGGATGAATGACTTGAATATAAAGAGGGAAACTATAAGAAAATTAGGTGAAGAGAATAGAAGAGTATACCTGTCAGATCTACTGGAAAGGGAAAATTTTTAAACCAAGCAAGAGTTAGAAAAAATTACAAAATGTAAAATAATGTTGATTATATTAAAATAAAAAGGTTTTGTACAAACAAAAACTATGCAACCAAAATCAGAAGGGAACAACAAACTGGGAAAAAATCTTTATAACAAAAAACTATGACAAAGGTCTTATTACTCAAACATACAAGGAGCTAAATCAATTGTATAAAAAAATCAAGCCATTCCCCAATTGATAAATGGGCAAGGGACATGAATAGGCAATTTTCAGATAAAGAAATCAAAACTATCAATAAGCACATGAGAAAGTGCTCTAAATCTCTAATAATTAGAGAAATGCAAATCAAAACAACTCTGAGGTATCACTTTACACCTAGCAGATTGGCTAAAATGATAGAAGGGGAAAGTAATGAATGTTGGAGGGGATGTGGCAAAATTGGGACATTAATGCATTGCTGGTGGAGTTGTGAACTGATCCAACCATTCTGGATGGCAATTTGGAACTATGTCCAAAGAGCTCTAAAAGACTGCCTGTCCTTCAATCCAGCCATAGCATTGCTGGGATTGTACCCCAAAGAGATCATAGATAAACAGACTTGTATGAAAATATTTATAGCCGCGCTTTTTGTGGTGGCAAAAAACTGGAAAATGAAGGGATGCCCTTCAATTGGGAAATGGCTAAACAAATTGTGGTATATGTTGGTAATGGAATACTATTGTGTTCAAAGGAATAATAAACTGGAGGAATTCCATGTGAACTGGAAAGACCTCCAGGAATTGATGCAGAGTGAAAGGAGCAGAGCCAAAAGAACATTGTACACAGAGACTGATACACTGTGGTAAAATCGAATGTAATGGACTTCAGTACTGGCAGCAATGCAATGACCCAGAACAATTCTGAGGGATTTATGGAAAAGAGCACTACCCACATTCAGAGGAAGAACTGCAGGAGAGGAAACACCGAAGAAAAACAACCACTTGAACACATGGGTTGATGCGGACATGGTTGGGGATGTAGACACTAAACGACCACACCAATGCAACTATCAATAATATGTAAATAAGTCTTGATTGATCACACATGCTAAAACCAGTGAAAATGCGCGTTGGATGGGGGGCGGGGGGTGAAGGAAGGTGAAGGGGAAAGTAAAAACAAGAATCATGTAACCATGGAAAATTTTTCTAAAAAAATAACTTTTTTTTTTTAAAAAGTGAATCCTAATAAACATTTAAGGAATAACTAATTCCTATTCTATATAAATTATTTAGGAAAACAAACAAAGAAATCCTACCAAATTCCTTTTATGACACAAATAAGTTTTTGATACATAAACCAGGAAGAACAAAAAATAGAAAAAGAAAATGAAGATCAATTTTCCTAATGAATATTGGTGCAAAAATTTTAAATAAAATACTAGCAAGGAGATTACAGTAATTTATAACAAAAATTATATACTATGACCAGGTGGGATTTATATCAGGAAGGTAGGACTGGCTTAGTATTAACTGGCCATATCAATAACAAAAATCATTGATTATCTCAAAACATGTAGAAAAGGCTTTCAAAAAAATATAACATTAATTCCTATTAAAAAATTAGAAAGCATAAGAATAAATTGAGCTTTCCTTAGAATGATAAGTAATATCTAAAATCATCAGCATGCATTATCCTAAAGATAAGTTAGAAGCCTTCTCAGTAAAATCAGGGGTAAACTAAGAATGTCTGTTATCACCCCTATTATTCAATGTTGTACTAAAAATGTTAGCTTTAGCAATAGGCAAGAAAAATAAATTGGAGGAATTAGTATAGGCAATGTAAAAACAAAACTATCACTATTTACAGACAATACTTAGAGAATCCCATAAAATCCAAAAAAATTAACTCAAACATTCAACAACCTTAGCAAAGTTGCATGATATAAAATAAACCTATATAAGCCATTAGCATTTCTACATATTGCCAACATAGTCCAGCTGGAAGAGATAGAAAGAGAAATACAAAATACTTGAGAGTCTACCTGCCAAGACAAAACCAGGAACTCTATGTACACAATTACAAAACATTTTTGCACAAATAAAGACAGATTTAATAAACTGAAGAAATATTAATTGCTTATGAGTAGTCTGAGACAATATAATAAAAAATGATAACTCTTCTAAATTAACTTACATATTCAGTGCCATACCAACTAAAATACCAAAGAATTATTTTATGGAGCTAGAAAAAAAATAATAAAATATATCTGGAAGAACAACATCAAGGGAATCAATGGGGAAAAAATGCACAGGAAGGAAATATACCAATAAAAGATTTCAAACTATATTATGAAGCAGTTATCACCAAAACAATCTAGTATTGCTAGGAAATAGAGTGGTAGATCAGTGGAACAGATGAAGTAAACAATACATAGTAGTAAATATCCATAATGATCTAGTGTTTGATAAACCCAAAGATGCAAACTTTTGGAGAAAGAACTCACTATTTCACAAAAGCAGTTTGGCATAAACAAGGCATAGACCTGTATCTTACATCATATACTAAGATAAGAGCACAAAATGAGTACATGATTTAGACATAAAGGGTGATGGCAAAAGCAAATTGGGGAAGCATGAAAAAATGTACTTGTTAGGACTATGAATAAGGTAAGAGTTTATGACCAAACAATAGAGAGGGTCACAGATAGTAAAACAGATAATTTTGATTATGTTAAATTTAAAGGATTTGCAAGAACAAAAAACAATGCAACCAAAATTAGAAGGAAAAGTAAGAAACCGGTTGAGGGGAAGGTTGGAATTTTATAGTAAGTTTCTCTGATAAAGACCTCATTTCTCAGATATATGGAGAACTGGGCCAAATTTTTTTTTTAAATGGAGCCAAATGTGATGAAAGAATGTAAACAAGAAGTTTTCAGTAGAAATCAAAGCTATCTATATTCATATGAAAAAAATGCTCTAAATCACTCTTAGAGAAATGCAAATTTTAAAACTTTGAGATACCACCTTATACCTATCAAATTGGCTAACATGAAAGAAAAGGAAATAGACAAATGCTAGATGAAATGTGAAAAAACTGGGATACTAATGCACTGTTCATGGAGTTGTGAACTGGTCCAACCACTCTGAAAAACAATTTGGTACTATGCCCAAAAGGCTATTAAACTGTGTATACCCTATGAACCAAAATTACCACTTCTAGGTCTGTTTCCCAAAGGGACCAAAGGAAAAGGACTTGGATGTACAAAAATATTTACAGTAGCTCATTTTGTGGCAGCAAAGAATGTATATGATTGTGATAGAATACTATTGTATTATAAGAAATAACATGGGAAATAGTTTCAGAAAAATGTGAGAAGATACAAAATGAAGTGAACAGAATTATAGTAATAGCAATAGTATAACAGTAATCAACTATAAAAGATTTAGCTACTCTGATCAATATAATGACCAGGACAATTCCAAAGGGCTCATGATGAGAACAGATGAACCCTGAATTAAGACTGAAGCATAATTTTCTCACTTTATTTTTTTTTTTGCTTTTCTTTTTGCAACAAAGCTAACAATTTGCAACAAAGAAAATGATTTGTGTAACTTCACATTTATAGCTGATATATTATTTGCCTTTTCAGTGGGTTGGGGAAGGGCAGGAGGGAAGAAGTGAATTTGGAAATAAATTTTTAAGTGAATGTTAAAAATAGAAAATAAATGTATTTTTTTTTAATTTTAAAGATGGGCCTCTTTAAGAGGCCTTTCCCAGGCCTCTCTACTACTAGTGTCTTTCCTCTGAGATTATCTCCTGTTTAATACATAAATATATATAAAGAAATTCATGTAGTTGTTTATATGTTGTCTCTCCCAAGTTGAATATGGCTTCCTTGAAGGCAGAATTGTTTCTGTCTTTCTTGGCATACCCAGTGCACTGTTAAGGCTATAAGTAAGACACTAAGTTAAGTAAAACAGTTAAGTAAGATGTGCTAAGTAAATTAAGTTAAATAGTTTTAATTAGGCTGGCCTGGAACTAATTCACTTTAATAAAATTGTTTCTATTGGGATGGAATTCAAGCAACCAACTTATAGACAAAAATTTTAATGTAATCTGTTTGCAAGTTAGCTATGGCCTGTACTGTCCTCTATATTTCAATATAAATTAGTATCATTATAGTCATACTAATAACCATGTTTTCCTATTAATTTTCAGGCAATTCTGAGAATATTACTTTTCAAACATTTTTTATATTAGTACTTTTCAAATAAAAAAGAAAACATACGTAAATTCCAACTGAATAGCATACTCCTTTGATATGAATGAAATCTGGTCAGGAGCCAAACATTTGGCTAGTTGTAGTGCATTGTCCCAATGCTGTAAATCTCGCCTCATCTGTTATCCAAAGAAATATTTATTATCAAAATTTAAATTCAATAAACAGAGGAAATCATACTTATGTCAAAGGGAAAACTTTAAACAAGAAAAATATGCCATGAATTACAGAAAGATCTATAAAATAATGCCTCAAAAAAGGAAAAATTAAATAACAAATCAAGGGGTAAAGTCAGAAAGTCAAATTTAAGAAAAATAATATAATATGTTATTATATAATGATATATAATATAATATAATATAATAATTCAATCAATTTTCAAAATAGCATTGCCAAGGGACATGAATAGGCAGTTTTCAGATGAAGAAATCAAAACTATCAATAAGCACATGAAAAGGTGTTTTAAATCCCTCCTAATTAGAGAAATGCAAATCAAAACCAATCTGAGGTACCACTTAGCAGAATGGCCAATATGACATAAAAGGAAAATAATAAATGTTGGAAGGAATGGGGTAAAATTGAGACACTAATGCATTGCTGTTGGAGTTGTGAATTAATCCAGCCATTCTGGAAGTCAATCTGGAATTATGTCCAAAGGGATTTAAAAGATTGCATGCCCTTTGATCCAGCAATACCCAAAAGATAATAATGAAAAATATTTGTATAAAAATATTTATAGCCACACTCTTTGTGGTGGCAAAAAAAATAGGAAAATGAGGGGGTGTCCCTCGATTGAGGAGTGACTGAACAAATTGTGATATATGATGGTGATGGAATACTATTGTGTTATAAGGAATGATGATCTGGAGGATTTCTACATAAACTGGAAGAACCTCATTGAACTGATGCAGAGTGAAATGAGCAGAACCAAGAGAACATTGTACACTGAAAGTAAAACATTGTGGAACTATACAACGTAATGGACTTTACTACTAGCAGCAATGCAAGGATCCAGGACAATCCTGAGGGACTTATAAGAAAGAAAACTATCCACATCCAGAAAAAGAACTGTGGGAGCAAAAACGCAAAAGAAAAACATCACTTATCACGTATCACTTGTATATATGAGTATTTGATTTGGGTTTTGACTTTAAAAGATTGCTCTATAGAAAAAATGAATAATATGGGAATAGATATCAAGTGATAACATTTGTATGACCCAATGGAATTGCTTGTCAGCTCTGGGAGGAGAGAGGGATGAGGAGAGGGAAAGAAAATGAATCATGTCTTATAAGTAAAGTTATGTGTGTGTGCAAAGGGCAAAGGCAAAAAGAGAGAATGAACTTCCCACAAGCTAACTGACTCTTCCCAGTAGAATTCTAGAATTCTTTACTCTGCTTTCTCATGCCTTTGCCCTCTGCACACACAACATAACTTTACTTATAACACATATAAACATGTTAAAATATTTTTTAAATAAATAAATCAAAATAGCATTGAAATGTGGGTAAAATTTTTAATGGATTTATTTCTCATCTCATTATTTTTTTTAAACCCTTCACTTCTATGTATTGGCTCCTTGGTGGAAGAGTGGTAAGGGTGGGCAATGGGGGTCAAGTGACTTGCCCAGGGTCACACAGCTGGGAAGTGTCTGAGACCAGATTTGAATGTAGGACCTCCCGTCTCTAGGCCTCACTCTCAATCCACTGAGCTACCCAGTTGCCCCCATCATCTCATTATTTAGAGAGATCTAAATGACTGTGGGCCCAGGAATAGGGGAAAGTCTAGAAAAATTAAATAAACTTTATATAATATAAAGAAAAAAGTTTTATTCTTTCTCACATGACTTATTTTTATGTAAATCCCCTTAATGATTAATTAATAATAACTCAATGAGATTAAATAAGTACTTCAAGTGCTGCAGCAGGACAACTGGATGCCAGATATAGATCTTGTGCCAAATTGAAATCATTAGTAAACATGGCAAGATGACCTGCTAACAGGTTGTGATCTTCTATTCCCTGTAAATAGAAATAAATCATGTTAGTTGCCTGGAAAATAGATTTAGTATTAAAAGTATGGAGTTTTTAAAATGGCAGGAGTTTTGGATTTGGAGTCAAAGGCCCTACATTTCAGAACTGATTATACCATGTACTAACCATGCAGCCTTGGGCAAATTCCATAACACAACTCAGGAGAATTTTATCCAAGAATATGAAGCAAGGGTACCACATCAATGATACTAAAATATTCATAGCAACACTTTTTATAGTATCGAAACAGTAGAAATCAATCAACAAACATTTATTGTGTGCCAGGCACATAGGGCAACAAGGACAACTAGGCCTCAGATACTTACAAGCTATGTGACCCTAGGTAAGTCATTTAATCCTGTTTGCCTCAATTTTTCATTTATAAAATAAGCTTGAGAAGGAAATGACAAACCATCTTTGCCAAAAAAAAAAAAAAAAAAAAAAAAAAAAAAAAACAACCTCAAATAGAGTTATAAAGAGTTGGATATGCCTGAAAAACAACTGAACAATAACAAAATGTGCCAGATATTGTGCCAGGTGCTGAGGATACAAAAAGAAAAATGATTAAGTCTCTGCCGTCAAAGAGCTTATAGTCGTTTAGAAAAAAGTGTGTGGGGGCAGCTGGATGGCTCAGTGGATTGAAAGCCAGTTCTAGAAACAGGATCCTAGGTTCAAATCTGACCTTAGACACTTCCTAGCTGTGTGACGCTGGGCAAGTTGCTTAACTCCTATTGGCTAGCCCTTACCACTCTTCTGCCTTGGAATCAATAAGCTATATTGATTCTACAACAGAAGGTAAGGGTTTAAAAAAAAAAAAGAAAGTGTGTGCATATCAGTTAGGAAATGACTGAACAAAATATAGCTATGAATGTAATAGAAGATTATTACACCATAAGAGACAACAAATAAGCAATAAACTCTTTTAACTTCTGCTACATAGAATTCTTGGCTACTTTCAAGTATAGGTCAAGTGCCATGTATTTGATAGATCACTATCATGATCTACTAGTTGTCAATGTCCTATGTCCTACTTTGCACTTACTTATTATGTATTTTATATTTATTTATCCATAGTCATGATATTTCCACCCCCCCAAAAAAAATGCAGGCTGTCTAAGGGCACTTAACAATGCTTTTCACATAACAGATGCTTTGTAGTTATTTTTTGAATCAAAACAAAATTCTGAGAAACATGGGAAAACTTATATGAACAAATGTGAAACAAAAAGAATAACATTCACAATTATTATCAAGGCCCTGTTTTCTCCTAACTGGTAATGGATTCAAATCAGAAAAATTAATCTATGCTAATACATTGGCTAATTGATATGTGTCCCTCCCAGGTAATCTAATAACACAGACGATAAATGTTAGAACTGGAAGGAATCTTAAAGATCATTTATAGCAGTGGTTCCCAAACTTTTATGTCCTACTGCCCCCTTTCCAGAAAAAATATTACTTAACCCCCTGGAAATTAATTTTTTTTAATTTTAATAGCAATTAATAGGAAAGATAAATGCACCTGTGGCCATCACCGCTTCTCTGGATCGCTGCAGCACCCACTAGGAGGTGGTAGTGCCCACTTTGGGAATCACTGATTTATAGTCTATACCTTCTATTTTGTAGATGCAGATACTCAGGTTCAGAGTTTTCTGACTAGTAATTCAATATTTTCTCCACTAAAACGTACTTTAACCTAGTAAAATTAAATGTTTTCAAGAATTCCCTCAAGAAATTACTACAGATTTAGTTATTGTTTGTTTGATTTTGGTCTGAGTTTTCTTTCACAACATGACTAATATGGAAATGTTGCCTTCTTAATAATTAAGATGAGGAGTAAAGGGAGAGAGAAAATAAATTTGGAACTCAAAATTAAAAAATACAAAATTAGGGGCAGGTAGGTGGCTCATTGGATAGAGACCTGGTTGGGGTCTGGAGACAAGAGGTCCTGGATTCAAATATGGCCTCAGACACTTCCTAGATGTATGATCCTGGACAAGTCACCTAACCCCAACTGCCTTACCACTTTTCTGCCTTGTAGCTAATACTCAGTATCAATATTAAGACAAAAGTTAAAGGTTTAAAAAACAACACAAAACAAAAAAGTTTTTTAAAATTACATGCAACTGGAAAGAAGAAATGACCCTAAAAATGCTATTTTCAGACATTCCAAGACAATGGAAGATGGGGAATTCTGGGAGGGTAGTGGTGTAGAAGCAGCAAGGCTCCAGACCTCTGTAAAGCCCTTCACCACCAATCAAGGACAAAGGGCTCCAAGGGAACAGAAAACCAAATCTGACAACCCAAAAGAGCTGGGGGAGCCTCCAGCTGAACCCAACTTAAAAGGTATGCAGAAAAAAAAGAGAAAAGAAAAAAGCCTGAATTCTTGGAACTCGTGGGTGGGAGGGGAAAGAAAGAAGATCCCAGATCCCTTCCTCCACTTAATGTGCTTAGTCTCCAGCAGATCTTGGAATCTCTGGGTGGGCTGGGGCACTAGTCCGAGGGAGTGCCTTGCTGGCACAGCTGTGCCAAATTCAAGGCTCTGATCACAGACAACAGGGAGGCTGCTGGGGGAGAAACCCAGAGAGGGTGAACATACCCTCCATCTTGTGCTGCTTCCTCCCCCCACCCCCCACCTTCTCTTAAGGTTTTGACCTCAAGGCACTTGGAGCTGTGCAGAAAAACCACACCTGGGCTTAATCCTATCAGTACAGCAGACTAGACGTCTTCAGAGGGCAGGGAAGCTCCAACACCCCTCTCCCACAGACTACAATGAAAGAAGCTTCTCTAGCTTTTACCATCAGCTGGGGAAAATCTGGCCTCAGGTCCCACTAACCTAATTAATCAACAGAAAAGAAGCCCTCCTAGGGCTGAATAGCCCAAACTAGCAGATAAAAAAAATGATCAGAGGATCAAGATTACAGCCAATTACAGGGGAGAAAGAAGGAAAAAATATGAGTAAACAACAGAAAAAGAAAAAAGAAACCACAATCAATAGCTTCTATCCAGAAACTGAACAAAAAGCAAATGAATCAAAAGAAGGTAAAGGAACACCAAGAAAAACATAGAAACTTCAGTGAAATGGACAAAGGCTTTGGAAGAACTTGGAATTCAATTAACTCAAGAACCCAAGACAATGGAAAAAATATATTTGGGCAAGATATCCTTTCAGAATCATTCAAACCGTCTCACATGGAAGCTCCTCATTCTTTCTGCTTCAAGAGTTGTCCCTAAATTTAACTTCTGGCAATATAATCATGCTAATCTTTTCCCAGTTTCTTAAACAGCATAGATAAATTGCAATAACTTACTTTTATTTGTTCCAATGACATCACCATCCCAACATTTCTAATTGTACGGTATACTCGTGTGGCAAATTCCACTTCCATGTGATGCAGACAGGCACTGCCTAATTCATTCCAAGCAGATGTATCATTCAGAAGTTTGCATACTTCCCATGCTTCAGGAAATCTATAGTAAGTAGAAGAAATTTATTTGTCCAGTTATGTTAAGGGACATACATGTTGATATTCCCACAAATTCTTTAATAATATTTCAATTCTTCAATCTCTTCAGCTCTCTACATTTCCACTCTACCTGTTGTTATATACAGGAATGGTTATTCCCTTGATTTCATCAATACTCAAATTTTTCACTTCAACAGTCAAAAACTAGGTAATTCCTTCATATCATAGCCCACACTCATTATCTCTTTATAATTTCTAACCTCTCCCTCTCTAATGATACTTTGCCTATTGCTTCAAACATTCCCAGTCCTTCCCTAATGTTAAAAATAACTTTTTTGACCCTAGCATCTGGTCTTATGCTTCTCCTTCCTTTCAAAAGTAAACACAATCTTCATTTCTTTCATTCTTCTCACTCACTTTGCAACCTTATGTAATATGGCCTCTGACTTCATTATTCAATTAAAATGGTTCTCCCCTGAGTTATACCAGTGGCCTTTTCTCAGTCCTCATTCTTCTCAATCTCTCTAAAGCATTTGATCCATTTATCACCCCTTTCTTCCTGAGTACTCTTGCCTCTCAGTGTTTTCCTTGTATGATACTACTTTCTTTTAGTCCTCCTACCTGTCTGATGAATCCATAGCATCTATATGATGCTTGCCACTTATAGGAATACCCTTAAAGCTCTGTCCTCAGCCCTCTTCTCTTTTATCTATGCTCTCATTTGATGACCTCATCAGTTCCACTAGATTTAATGATCATGCCTATGCAAACAATACTCAGAACTATACACCCATCTCTATATTCACCTAAATTCCACTTAAAAACCCTTTGTCTATGAGACATTTCAAAGTGAAAGTCCCCATTGACAGTTCAAAGCCAACATTTCCAAAACAGAACTCATCTTTTCCCACCAAACTATCTCGATTCCAAATTCCCTCTTTTTGTTAAGCAAACTAGAAGCCACCATCCTTTCAATCACTCAAGTTTACAACCATGGGCATTATCCTCAACTCCTCCCTTATCTAATCATTGGTAAAGCTTGCCATTTCTACCTCTAGGTCTCTTGAAAACATCATTTTCTCCCTAATCATACAACTACCTATTTAGGCCCTCATCCCCTGTAGGGGGACTATTTGAAACACTCTCCTAGTTGAATTCTGTGAGTCTCTTCTCACTCTACTCCAACCTCCACAAAGCTGCTAAAGTGATTTTTCCTAAAGCTGAGATCTTACCATGTTATTCCTTACTTAACTTCAATGACTTCCTAATGCCTTTAAGTTCAAATATAGACTCTGACCTCTAAAATCCTTCATAACATGGTCTGTTCTACTTTTCTAGCCCATTGCTCTCCTTTGGTCCAGCTAGATTACTTTATTCTTCCTTTCATGCGACACTCTAACTCATATATATGCTTTTGCATTGTCTCCCATCCTTCAGATGCATTTTCTTTTCACCACCAATTCTAGAAATTCCAAGTTTCCTTCAAAACTCAGCTTAAGCAACCACTTGTATGTGAAGTCTTCCCTCTTCTTCCCTACCTCCCAAAGCTACAACCTCTCCTACCAGACCTCATCTTCATTTTACATATGTTTATATTTGTTCATGTTGTATCTCATTGCAAAATGTAAATACTTTGAGAGAAAAACTATTTCATTTGTATATTTATATCCTCAGAATTCAGCAATATTCATCATATAGTGCACTTAAACTTTTAGTGATCAATTGCCATGGGATAAAATCTTAACTCATAAATTTTACCAATGAAAATTGTCATAAAAATTATTTTGTTTGTTATAAAAATTTTCTTGATATATACAAAATCCTTACTTTAAAAAGCTATAGCCCTAGAACATATATAAACACAGTAAAGATTTACAGCTTTAGGATCAAGTGAAAATCATTGCAGATTTGCAGTTTTTCCCTTTCACTTGTTTCACTATTTTAATTTTGTCCATTATTCCTAACATAATTTCCCTCCTTAAAAATCTTAATTTTGTTTTTTGTATAACTTAGAAATCTGGCATATATTACTGTATTCATAGTGAATACCATTCAAAATAAAGAAGTCCTCAACTTATAAGTTAAAAGCTTGCTTATAATTAAGACTATTCTCACAGAGATTACAAGAAAAATGGTGAGAGAACCCATAAAAAGCCTTTCAATTCCATAATGTAGATGAGTTATTGAACAATTGTAATAAAAATTAGTGCAAGGAAGGGAAAGGAAGGGAAGGATTTGTGAAGCATGAACTATGTGCTAAGGACTGTTTTAAACACTTCAAATATCTCATCTGATCCTCCTTAACAACCCTAGGAAACTTATTATTTTTATTTTGCTATTTCCATTTTACAGTTAAGGAAATTGAGTCAGCCAAAGTTTACATGACTTCCTTAGGGTCCCAAAGCTTTCCATTTTTCCCTTCTTTCTGTACCATTTTAAGAGAATTTACTGATAATAATCAGGCATCTCTGCAGCTCTCCTAAACTCTGAAGAAGAGAGATGGGGCAACTTCAGCAGTGATGTGAAAAGGGAGAAAAAAAAGCAGTCCCCTAATACAATAATAAAGATTTCTATACATATACTTCCCTAAATCATCATTTTCAGGCTAAACATGGGATTATTTTATCAAATCATCATCTTATATGGCCTCCTATCTCCTCACCAATCTAGTCGCTGTCAACTTTAGTCCTTTCTAAAACGTGGTGCACAAGATTGAACATAATACACCAGATTTCCTCTACCCTCCCTACCCTCATCATAACTAAGTGATCAGCTGCAAATCAATAAATTAAGTAGCCCCTGCCTTTCCCAATGTGAACACCAAAGAATACAAAAGGCAAACTTTTATCGACAAGTTCTAACTTAATGAACAGATAAAAAAAATACCTTGAGAATATTACACTCTTCAAACTAAGAATGTTAGCTTTAAATAGTTTCCTATTAAGTTTCACAATTCAATAAAAAATATGGTACTACCATGTAGGAATGAAAAATTAAAGCTGGGTTCTACTTGTAGGGACCAGAAAGGGGTGCTGTTAATTATAATTCCTTCACTTATTGCCTAATATATTGGACTTATTCTGAATTCTGACATCAGTATGTACTTTGTATCCACCAATCAAATCTCTGGGCTAAAAAATAAAATAAAAATAAAACTCTGGGCTCATATTCCCCCTACTATTCTTTTCTTTCTTTCTCTTCTTGTCTGTACTTCATCAAATCACTTCTGTTGCTGGAAAGACCTACATGAACTGATGCAGCGTTAAATAGGCAGAACCAGGAGAATATCATATATAGTAACAGAAATATTGTGGGATAATCAAATTCGATAGACTTAGCTATATTCAGCAATATAATGATCCAAGACAATTCTGAAGGACTTATGACAAAAAAAGCTATCCACCTCCAGAGAAAGAACTGTTGGCATTGGAATGCAGATCAAAGCATATGATTTTTCACTTTTGTTTTAGGTTTTTATTTTTATTTTGTTTTTATATGAATATTCTCTTACAATGAATAATATGGAAATGGATTTTGCGTGACAATATATGTATAATCCAGATCAAATAGTTTACCATCTCTGGGAAGGGAAGGGAAAAAGGGAGACAATTTGGGTCTTATACATTCAGAAAATATATGTGGAAAATTGGTATTACATGTAATTGGTAAAATATCTTTAAAAATGTTTAATTGCTTGTTAATTCTATAACTTTAGAAAACATTTAGTAGAAAAAGGATATATAAACATTAATTTCCAAAGATTGTCCATGTGTGTACCAAACACCACAACATATAGTCCCTTTCTCTAAACACACCCCCTTCTTCCCCCCCACCACCAACAAGCAGCAGACAAAAAGCTGAAAAAATCAGTTCTAAGTTTCTTCCAGCCCAATCCCTTAGTTCTACAGGTAGCTGAGTAAAAAGTAGTTCATTCACAACCAGTAAAGTCACTAAGTATAGCAAGAGGTCACTTTAGGATTCCTTCTAGAGGCTGCCTTCCTTAGCTAAGGAAGAGGTAAACAGCCTTTGTTTCACCTTCCCTTTCTGTGCTTCTCTCTCTCTCTCCAGTGGGATCATGTCATACATTTACACATATCTTTGACATATCTGACATATCTCTGTCACTGGAGCACAAGAACAAAATCTATTTGATTTCCCCAAAGGGAATGAGCCAGGCTATTAAACTCTCCACAAAAACAAATCCCTAGAGCAAGACAGAAAGGGCTGCTTGATCTAATCATTTTTTTTTCTCCCTCTTCTCTTCCCACCTCCTTTACAAAATTGCCCACCTTTGTATCAGTCACCACTCAAATGCTTAGATGTACTTGTTACTAGGTTTCACAGTATGACACTTACAATACTAATCCAAATGTTCAAATAAATACGAACATCATACTAGATTTCAAGTTTCCATAACAGGTAAGGAACTTCTCTCATAAATATAATAATCTATCTACTGTCACAATTCTTCTTGTGCTATGTGATGGGGAAGGAGAAAAGAGTTGTTTCTAAATCCAAATGCTGAGTGGGAGAGACCAAGAGGGAAATGCCATAATTATTGACCATTGGAAAATTTGAATACACAAGGAGAATCTGGTCAACTAAAGGACACAGAGGAACAAAGAAGCAAGATAATGACTGGGATAGAGAAACACTTGCTCCATATCAGGTCCTCTCTTAGACTGCACCTCTCCTATTCTACTAAACGCAAATTGAGAGTCCTATAAAATCCAGTCAATGAGCAATTAAGCCAGTATATACAGTAAGAGGTCAGAGGTTGATGCCAGTGATAGAACCATGATCAGACAACAAGAGGTACTTAAAGTCAATGTCAGCTCCTAATTTTCCATCCTACACTTAATCTGGACATTGATCTTAGTAGAACAATTTTAGAGAAAACTCTTGATTGGACTGGGGAGAGCAACAAAGAGTAGACTTAGTCTATTTAAGTCTGCACTCCTGAACTGTGTCTTTCTGAAATTACTAAGTAATGAGCAGCCAGAGCCTAGGAAAGGCTATGAGTGTACAACCACAAAGTGGCATTTGAATAAATTTCCATTTTATTCTTATATTGTTTTTATGCATACGTTTTTTAAACCATCAAATATAGTTAAGTATTGTATATCTATTTGCTTGAGTAGTAGACACCATTATGGTATGACGATTCACTGAAATGTGGCAGATTCAGGAAAGAGGCAGGCAGGGTTTCCCAATGACATGAAGACTAGGTTATTTAAGCTAATCATACCTCTTAGACTAATGAACCAAGAATGATCACCTAGAGAGAATTGGCATTCTCAAAGACCTTAACAATCAGTCAATAAGCATATAGGAAGTATCCACTATGTGCCAGGTACCATGCTAAATACTGGGGATACAAAGCAAAAAACAGACTCTACTCTCAAAGAGCTCAGAATAAGATTGGGGAGACAAAGTGAAAAGAACAATGTATAAATAAGAAATCTACAGGATAACTTGGAGATAATCAACAAAGAGGAAAGAATTCATATTAAGGTAGTAGGAGAGGTTTCTAGTAGAAGGTGGGATTTTAGCAGAGAATGAGAGAAAGCCAGGGAAGGCAGAGATAGGTGGGAGAAATTTCCAGAAATTGGGACAACCAGTAAAATTGCCTAAATGTGGAAAATAGAGTGTTTTGTGTGAGGAAAAGCAAGGCGGACAGTTTTACTAAGGTAAGTAATGGGTAAGAAAACTGGAAAAGCAGGAGGAAGCCAAGTTGTGAAGGTTTCAAAATGAAAAAGGTTTAACAATTAGAGCTATCTTAAATTGGAATAGTCAGCCTTGAGAGTTATTAATTTTCTCTCCACTGTTGTCATTATTTAGTCATTTGCAATCATGTCTGACCTTTAATAATCCCATTTGGGTTTTATTGGCAAAGATACTTGAATGGTTTGCCATTTCCTTCTCCAGCTCATTTTACAGATGAGGAACTGAAGCCAACAAGGTTAATTGACTTGCCCAGGCTCACACAGCTAATAAGAGTCTAAGGCCAAATTTAAACTTGGGAAGAGGTATATTCCCAACTCCAGGCCCAGTATCTTATCCACTTTGCCATTTAGTTGCCCTTCCCTTCTCTAAAGGTCTTCAAGTAAAAATTATATTAGTCCATGAATATTTTATAGATGAAATTCTTGTTCAGCTACAGGTTAGACTAGATAATCTATAAAGTGCTTTCCACCTTTCAGATTCTGTGTTTTTTTGGAACACATGGAGTAGCTAGGCAGGGGAAAAGGAGGAAAGGAGTGAACAACCAGTCATTCAGCTGGGTAGCTCAGTTAATTGAGAGTCAGGTCTATATACAGAAGGTCCTAGGTTCAAATCTGACCTCAGACACTTCCTAGCTGTATGACTCTGGGCAAGCTACTTAACCCCCATTGCCCAGCCCTTACCTTCTGCTTACTGTATATTGACTCCAAAGTGGAAGGTAAGGGTTTAAAAAAAAAAGAGTAGGTACTAGAACTCAAGGAGCACCTAAAACTTTGAGGGACTTGGGATAATTTGTTATAATAATTATTTTCCAGTAAATTCACTGATCTATATGTAACAGTAGGCTATAACATCACATCAGGCTATAAAAGTAGATGATCATTCTCAAATAAATAAAAACGAGGCTTACCTTTTTAGCATTAAAGTTTGCATCAATATTTGTCTCAGTTCGTGATTTTTTGAGTCTATAAAACCATTGAGAAAGCTATGGGTGCTAAGGTAGATATTGTTTATTTTTCCACTCTGTGTCTGGCAGGTTAATTCTCCATTATATAAGAGCAATGGCTTGTGGGAAAAGGGAACCTTTGTGCCTCCTGCCAAGATTACCTTGGATCCTACATTATAAAATCAGAGAATTATTTTTAAGAAGTTTGTAAATCTAATCCTTACACCATGATTGACAAAACATAAAATATACTAGGAAAGTAGTCAGTGTAATCAGAAAGGATATCCTTGGAAATGTTCAGTCTTCAAATCCTGAAAAATGTAATTCACCATCATCCCTACCCTTTACATAGAGTTTCAATTTGTTTTTTGATGAACTCTATTGCTAATACAACTCAACAGAAATACAGTAAGTACCTACTAATGGAAGGCACATTTTTCATATTTGGCCACTTCTCTCTAGTTAATCTTTTCCCTTCTCCCTTTAAATGATCTGATTAAATATATAACAAATACAATTGACATGTAAAAAAATCTATTCTCTGCAAAAGAATATTTGGTAAAAGATATGTTGGTCTTGAATGTTATTAAAGAAATTTAGTTATGGAAAGACAAAAAGGATCCTGGTACAAAAAAATCTTATCTCTGACAATGTCCCACCATTATTGATCAAATGGACAGAATTATAATGAACTCCCAGTGAATTATATTAGTTCACTAATATCTTCTAACACAAAGGTTAATTCTGATATGGATTTAACTTAAAATTATACTTGAACTTAAATTGGTCATCAGTCTTTAAGAAAAAGTTGTCACTTTCCCTTCATTTGAATGTCATGCAGTGAGCAATTGCTCAATACCTTGGACCAAAAGGTTTAATATATCAAGCTGAATTTGAAAATCTAGTCTAAGTCTTAGATAAAACAGGAGGTATTCACTATAAATTCAATGATTGACTGATAAATATTCCAAGGATGTTTCAGACTAAAAATGAAGACTAAACTGACACTGAAACAACATGCATTTCAATAACAGATAAAAGAAATGATCAAACCCTATTGCTGTGTTGGTGAAATTATGGCAAGCATGCCAGAGGGGGCTGCTCTCTTCCCTCTCTCCACGTGTGCCTAAGGACATTTCTCACATGATCTGCCCTTCTGCCCAGTAGCCCAAAGGGAGTGCTTCCTCCCACTACTGTCTAGGGTAAGGCAGGGGGGCCCATATGTGGCATGAGGGTTGCAGCTTGGACACTCAGTCTCTAAAAAGTTCACCATCACTGGTCTCTTAACAATGATATCCAGCTTTATCAAAAATATGTGTGAATTGAGTCATTTCCCAATGTCTAAATGGTCAAAATATAGGAAAAGGTTTTACTTTTTCAAAGAAATGCAATTTATTAACAACCATATAAAAAAGCTCCAAATCACTAACAGAAAGAAAACTGTACATTAAAACAACCCTCAGGTTCTACTTTACACCCACTAAATTGACAAAGATGACAAAAGGGAAATTGAAAAATATTGGAGGAGACATGAAAGGAAAAACAAACACATAAATGTATTATTGGTATAATTTAAATTATTCTAAATATTCTGGGAAGTAATTTGGAAATATACCCCCCTATAATCACAACTCTACCAGAAATATCAAGCAGATTCTCACTCAGAAGTGGTAAAAGACAAAAAAAATCCAAACATATAAAAATACTTATAGCACCATTTTTTGTTGTAGTAGTAGAAATAAAGTAGGTGCCCATCAGTGACTATCTAAAGAAACTATCAAACATTAATGAAAAGGAATATTATTGTACTCTAAGAAATAACATGGAAAGAATTCTGAAAGACTTGGGAAGATTAATTTAAACTGATGCCAAGTAAAATAAGCAGAAAGGAAAAACATAGGGGGCAGCTGGGTAGCTCAGTGGATTGAGAGTCAGGCCTAGAGTCGGGAGGTCCTAGGTTCAAATCTGGCCTCAGACACTTCCCAGTTGTGTGACCCTGGGCAGGTCACTTGACCCCCATTGCCCACCCTTACCACTCTTCCACCTATGAGCCAGTGCACAGAAGTTAAGGGTTTAAAAAAAAAAAAAGGAAAAACAAGTTACATGATAACCACAATAATATCAAGGAAAACAACTCTGAAAACCTTTTAGAATTGATGATGATAGTAACCAATCATAACTCAGAAATCTGATGATAAAATATACCTCCAAAATCCTGCAAAAGGGGTGATGGACCAGAAGTACAAAATCAGACCATGGCTATAGGACAGATTTGCTTTACTTGACAATTCTTATTTATTACAAGGAAAGGCATTTATTTATAAAGGAGTAAGGGCAGCTGAAAAATGATAAAAATGGAAAAAATAAGAAAGAATACTAATAAAATATTTAAATATGCAAAAGAAAACAAAAAACTCAGAGAGGGGCACAAAAATATGTTATTGCTATTTTGTTAAATTTAATATGTACCTTTGTAAAAACAAACCCTTCATTACAAGTTCATAATTACATATTCAATTATTTGTGTCCTTTGTATATTGAAAAATTTGTGTTTACTTATGATTACTAAATACACAATTAAAAGGAAAATTAATGTGTTTGAATACATCATACTTAGTATTTTAATTAAAAAGAAATTATTGTACCTTGTATAGTATCCTTGTGAAAGACATAAGTATATACTTTATCATCATCGTAAGCCACAAATACACCTTTATCCATTGACCAATTTTCCCAAAGAATGCATTTGACAGTTGGTGGAAAATTTGGAATTTCATACACTGTATCAATTACCTACAATGAAAAATATATATTTAAAAGATTCTTTATACAAAAATATTTGTATATAATTATCTTTTACAACTTTCAAATATTGTCCATATTTATTTTTATTAGGACTTACAGGGCAATATAGAAAACCATCACTTTTATCATCAATGAAAGCCAACCTAGTCCCATTTGGATCTGGAAAAATCTTTCTAACACTGACAGTATGCCGATATTCATTCACATGTTGCCAGTCTTCAATGTAAAAATAATGAATTACACCAGCCTAATAAAAAAAAAGTATTGATTTTTAAATTTTAATATAAAGCAAACCCACAAAACAGTATCTACCACTTTTCAACATAGGATTTCTCTTATCTAATATAAAAATTGATAATATAATCTATCAATGTATTTATTTTAGTTAAATTTCCTCTTTTTATTTGATAAATTGTTTTAAGTATGTAAATGCTAGATGTGAGAGGAATGCAGAGATGAATAAAACACAGCCCATGTTCTCAAAGAGTTTATAATCCAGTAGCAACATAAAATGAGTACTACATTTAGAACTGTAATAGCTGGGCTCAAATTCTAACTCTACAACTATTAATACCTGGATGGAACCTTGGAAATCATCAACTCTGATTCCTGTTTTGGAGATGAAAAAACTAAGCCTCAGAGAGATTAAATGACAGACATAAGGTCTCACAGTAGTACAATGGCACAACTGGAATTCAAACCGAGATCCTTTGACTCTAATGTAGCATTCTTGTCATCATGTTATGCTATGTCCCAATTCAGCCCCTCCATTTTAAAGATGAGAAAATTGAGGCCCAAAAAAAGATTCATTGACTTGTCCAAGTGACATGACCAAAGTTGTGCTTTAGGAAGATTTAATAAAGCAACAGTGAAAGGACAGAGACTGGTTAGTAAACTGTGAGGCAGGAGGCACTGAAAACCCACATTTTGATGGTAGCAGTGGTAATAAAAGTATAAACTAATTCAAAGTTAAATGAGCAGAACCAAAAAAACAATTTATATAAAGACAATAACAATATGAAAGAAAACTATTTTGGTAGCCCTCTGAACTCTGATCAAAGTGGATTCAAAAAACCAATTTGAAATTTTTTCCTACCTCTTGACAAAGAGGTAATGAACTAAGGATAAAAAAATGGATGGATATTCTCAGATATGGTCAGTTTTTAAATTTTCTTTGTTAGACTTTATATTTGTTATTAGTTAGTGCTTCTACTTAGTAGAAATGAAAGAGTAATATATTAATTAGGATCAGAAAAAAAGTAAAGGATGGCGAGATAGAAGAACCAGGATACTATAGTATCTTAGTAGCCAGAGGAAGAAAAGATTTTCACAAATTCACAGAAATTGGATTGAAAACTAGTATGCACAAAAAGTACCAACAAAGCATTTTAAATACACAAAATTATAAAACAGAACATGAAATAAATAAAGGAGTTTTGTTACTACTTTGCTAAGTTATATATGTATATGTTATCAAAGCTTAAAACTGCACTAGGACTTTGGGGACAACTGCATTTCTTAAAATACAATGTTCAAGTTTCTTTCAGAAGCATTTCTTTTCCTTTACATACTGAAATATGTATTTGTTGATTATTAAGTTTATGAAAAAAGAAAATTTAATTTAAAATTAATAATTCTTAAAAGGAAACCAATTTGAGAAACATTACTGAAGTACAATCTATAGGATTTGACAATAAATCATATGTATAGAATAAGGAAGACAGAGGAATTGAAGATGACTCCTAAGATCTCGAGCCTGGGTGACTAGATTAATGGCAATACCATTAATAAAACAGGAAAGTCAGAAAGAAGAACTGATTGAGAGTTTGAGGGAAGAGGAGTAGAATTCAGTTTCAGCCATGCTGAACTTTAGATCGGTGAGACAACCAAGATAGAGTTCTCAGTTGAAATGTGAGATTGGAGCTAAGACAGGAGTTCAAGAATAGAGATATAAATTTAAGGCACATTTGCCTGGCTATGAGATTAGTTGAAATTGCCAAAGAAGAAAGTATAAAAAGAAATCAGGGCCAAGAGCAAAATCTTCAGAATACTTAGATTTAGAGAATTTGGGGAAAGGAAAAAGAATCAACAAAAAAGGAATGATCAGAGAGATAGAACTTGAGTCATTTTTCAGTTGTGTCCAATTCTTTCTGACCCTAATTGGAGTTTTCTTGGCAAATATTCTGAAGTGGTTTACCATTTCCTTCTCCAAGAAGAACTCAGATAGTATAATTATCTTAAGAGCCAATGGAAGAGTAAGAATCACAGAATCTAAGATGAAGGCATTACCAACCTGAATAGGAATCTCCTCTACTATACTCCCACAAAGTGCACAGTGCCTGGCACTTTGTAATTGCATAATTAATGCTTGTAAATGACTGATGGTCATTTAATATATCTCCTTCAAAATCTGCAAAGAAAGGAAACCTGCTATCCAAGACAGCTCTTTCCATTTTTTAATAGCTCTAGTTATTCGGATGTTTCTCCTTACACTGAAATTAAAGTTGTGTTCCTACAACTTGTACCCATGGCTCCCAATTCTGCCTTCATGGGATCAAGCAGAATAAGTTTAATCCCTTTTTCATGTGACAAACTTTAAGAGAGCATGAGAAAAAATTTTAATGTTGTACACCACATTAAGAGTATCAGCAAAAAAATAGAAGGCCTGAGGATGATTAAATCTGAGAAAATGGCATTTGGCCCCCCCAAAATTACTTTTGACCTTTGGCAAAGAGGTTTCAGTTGAAAAATGGAAAAAGAAATGACTGCAAGATAGTACACAGGAAAATAACATAAGAAAAAAGTATAGACTCAAGAAATTTGTCAGTAAAAGTAAGGAAAAAAGATAGGATGATAACTTGAAGCAAAGACAACATATTTTTTTTTCAGAAAAGAAATAGATTTGAATTTGTTTGTTGAAAAAAATAGGAGAGGGCCAAAGCTGCATAAAAGAAAAATGGTGACTGATGGAGCAAAAGGAGAAAAGAACCTTGTTGGTGCTCTTTATTCTTTTTAAAAAGTGAGAATATGGGATGCACAGTTGAACAAAATGACCTGGGTGAAGTAAAATAAGCATGTATTCACTTTAACTGGTCTTTGGGTACAAATAGGATGAAATTCCTATAAATTAAATGCAAATTAGAAGACCTTTGAGGTTCCATCTCACATCTATAAAATTAGCAACTACAACCAAAAAAGAAAATGACAAATCTTATAGGGGCTGTCACTTGACAGGCACAGCTGTGAATTGGTTCAATCATTCTGGAAAACAGTTTGGAATTATATGCCAAAAGTCACTACATTGTAGATAACCTTTAACCTAGCTATATCACCATTAATCTTATACCCTCAAAGAGATAAAGGAAAAAGGAAAAGGATTCATCTGTATTAAAATATAACAGATTTTTGTTTTGGTGATGATGGTAACAAAGGCCTGGAAACAAAAGGGGTGCCTAACAATTGGGGAATGGCTGAAAAAAATTATATATGAATATAATGGAATATATTACTGAGTAATAATAAAACAATTAATGAAATGTTTCAGAAAAACCCACGAAGACTTGTATGAACGAAGTGAGTAGAAACAAGAAAAACTTTATACAGTAATAACAGCACTGTCAAGAAAAATAACTGAAACACCTAAGAACTCTGATCAATGCAATTATTGAGCACAATTCCAGAGGATATGTGATAGAAACACACTACTCATTTCCTAGCAGAGGGGTGAAGGACTCCAAGTGCAGAATTAGAGAAATCTTGGAAATGGCAAGTGTGTGGATTTGTTTTGCTTCATTATGTTTATTTGTATTTTTCTTTTTTCATTTGAGGAGAAATGGAGGCTGTGGAAGAGAGAAGAATGTTACTTAAAAATAATTAAAACCATTAAAACTAATAAAGCTAAAAAAGATAACAGGAGGCTCAGAAGGACATACGAACATTAGTTTTGAAAGTAACGTGTTGAATAGGCAGTACAAAAATGTAAAGGAAAGAACAACCACAAAACAGTTAAAAGTGAATGTTGCAAAATAAGAGTAACCATGACCCCAAAGAAGACATATAAGAAGATACTTCTACTCCTCTTCTTTGAAGAGATGGGAAATTTCATGGACAAAGAACAATACATATATTTGCAGTCTTTCTCAAAGTATTGATCAGTTTGTTAATATTTTTCTTCGTTCTTTAAAAAAAATATTTGTTCCAGGTCTAGAGACGGGAGGTCCTAGATTCAAATCTGACCTCACACACTTCTTAGCTGTTTGAACCTGGGCAAGTCATTTAAGCCCCATTGCCTAGCCCTTGATTCTAAGACAGAAGGTTAGGGTTTGTTTGTTTTTTAATACTAAAAAATAAATAATATATTTGTTATGTGGAAAGGTCTCTAAGAAAGAGAAAACAGAAGGATAATGGGAAAAAATTTTAGCAATGTAAGAACTGTGAAATTTCTGTATTATTTATTATTGAGAATTGTACCTAATCACTGGAATGAGTACTTGGGAATTAGTATTCTTAACAATAGAGTCTATAAGATGACTTGACTTCTTAATAAGATTAATCTTCCCATGTTGGGGGGTTATACCTGGACTTATTGAGTGGTTATATAAGATGTTCTGCCTGATCACAAGGCTAAGTTTAAAAAACTCTGAAGGGCAGACAAATTCAAATTTTAATGATTAATATTGGCCCCAGAAAATACATGAGACATATTACTTCTCAGCAGAAGTAAAGGGCTGTGAATGTAGAATTTTTGATAAATTGTCAAACTAAGCCATAGTATTGATTGGTTAATGTAACTTATTTCCATGTTAACAAAGAAGAGGTCAATGTAGAGGAATATATGAGAGTAGTTGTGATGTAAAAACAAAAGGTATCATATACCTTTTTAAAAATATCATGGAAGATAGTAAAATATTATAAATACTATCATTTTTTAAGTAATGCAAGGGGATAATGTATAGAGAGGATGGTAAGACACCCAACTAAGCAAAGTCATCCCCAGAGTATTTAAAGATAAACTTAGGAGGGGCAGGTAGGCTCTGTGGATTGAGAGCCAGGACTAAAGATGGGAAATCCTGGGTTCAAATTTTACCTCAGACATTTCATAGCTGTATTACTCTGGGTAAATTTCTTAAACCCCATTGATTAGCCTTTTTACCACTCTTCTGCCTTGGAAAAAATATTAATTTAGTATTGTACTTGGAACAGAGTTAAAAAAAAAAAGGATGAACCTAGGGAAGCTGACCCAAAAAAAGCACAACATAGGTGAAAATTTCTATGATAAAATCTTTTTCCATTAATGACAGTGGAGCCACTACATTTGGACTCTAATCAGACTACCTAAAAAGAAAATTTTCCTTATTCATTCCTCTACCTTTTCATTGATTAAATTATCATTAAGGCAAATTAAGAAAATATTGTATTAGTTATTATGTTTGTGAGAGAAAAGAGGAGAGACAGAGAGACAAAGAGAATGTTCCAACAAATGATGGATAATTAAAGTCCCCATCATTTTAAATATCATGCTGCTGTCCCAGGTTTGTGATGTTTCTCAGTTCCTCTTTTGTTTCTTCTTTCAGTTCAAATAGGCTATAATTTATTCCGATGACAATATTCTTTCTGTTCTTTCATCCTTCATGTATGTATTCCCACTCTGGTTCTTGGATTTCCTTGTGTGAATGTACCTTCTTAATATACAATAATATTCCACTCACTTTATCTATCCTACACTTTTTTTGTACCTATCCTAATATTCCAGTTATAGGTCCTATCCCACCACCTCTTAATGATAAATTTGCCTAGCAGCTAGGTAGTGCAACAGATAGAATTTTAGCCTGGAGTCAGGAAGCCTCATCTTCCTGAGTTCAAGTTTGGTCTCAGTCACTTACTAGTGATATGATCCTGGACAAGTCATTTAACCCTGTGTACTTCAGTTTCCTCATTTGTAAAATAGAACTAAATCAAATTTATAAAAATGTAATTCATTCTCCAATTGACAAGTGGTCAAAGAATGAGAGTAGGCAGTTTTCAGATGAAGAAATCAAAGCTATCTATAGTCATATGAAAAATGCTCTCAATCACTCTTCATTAGAGAAGTGGAATTTAAAACAACTCAGAGGCACCACTTTGCACTTATCAGATTAGCCAATATGACAGAAAAGGAAGGGATGTGGGAAAATCTGAGACACTAAAACAATTGTGATCTGATCCAACTATTCTGGAGAGCGATTTGGAACTTCACCCAAAGGGCTCTAAAACTATGCATAGTTTTTGATCCAGCAGTAAGTCTGTATCCAAAAAAGATCCAAAAAAAGGAGGAAAGGGAAGGGACAAATTTGTACAAAAATATTTATAGGAGCTCTTATTATGGTAGCAAAGAACTGCAAATTGAGGGGCCATCTATCAATTGGGCAATGGCTGGACAAGTTGTGGTATATGACTATAATGGAATACTATTGTGCTATAAGAAATGATGAGCAAGATGGTTTTGAAAAAGTCCAAAATGACTTACTTAAACTGATGCAAAGTGAAGTAAGCATAAACAGAAAAACATTGCACATGATAGCAATATTTTTTGTTGAAAAACTGAATGACCTAGTTATTCTCAGCAATGCAGTGATCCAAGTCAGTCCTAGAGACTCATGATAAAAAATGCTGTCTGAGAAATGCCCTCAGAAAAAGAACTATTAGATTCTGAATGCAGATCAAAACACACTATATTTCACTTTCTTTTTTGTTGCTGTAGTTTGAGATCTCTTCCACAAAATGACTAATTTGGGGAAATGTTTTACATGATTGCACATGTAAAATCTTTATCAGGTAGAGGGGAGGGGTGAGAGAGAGGGAAGGAAGGTGAGAAGGAGAAGGTTAAAATGAATGCTAAAAAGTTACTTTTCCATGTAATTGAAAAAAAATAAAATATCATTATTTTTAAAATAAAGAGATTTCAAGAGGACAAGTAATCTAATTCTTCACGTGGAATATATAAAATAATCCAAGATGGATGGGTTTTTTAAAATATTCTTAAACATCTCCAGGGTAAAAAATTTGATTACTTCCTATAATAAATTTCTCTCTTAAGCTTTTATAGGTTTTAAGAAGTAAAAAGAATAAAAGTTAGCAACTCCTACACAATTAATTTGATAACAAATTAATATAAAATACATACATCAGTCCCATAGATGAGGAAATCACCAGTTAATGTATGGCACAAAATTCTACATTCATCAGCTGTTGCTGGGAAAAGACGAGTTTCTCGCTCTTCTTGAGCATCTAAAATTTCACTTTCTATCTAAAATATGAAATTAAATAGCAATGTAATGATTCAGTAAATTAATTCTCATGGAATTCTGCTGGTTCCATGACAATACCAGGGTTGTGGCGCTATGAAAGGGCATGGTTGGCATGCTGCCAACATGGAAGAAAGCTATGTTTAGAAAGTTGCTGAATGAGAAGTTTTCTCATTCAAGTCAACCACTATTCTATTTAATTCTTTAACTCTGGCATGTTACAAATTGATCCCACGGATTTTTTTTAATCATTACTGTAAATTCAAGCTCCCATATCCCCTTTCAGATTTGTTACTGTCAAACTTTGGGCTGACCAAGCATGCCATCTTCTACTTTATTTCCTTCATGAGATTTTTATTGTATGTGTGATGTGTCTTCACAACATGAGCAATATGGAAATATGTACTGCATGAAAGTATGGGTATAACCTATTTCAGACTCTTTATCATCTCAGGGTAGAGAGGGGGAAAGGGAAGGAGAAATCTGAAATCTAAAATATCAGAAAGCAGTTGTCAAAAATTGTTTCCAAAAGTAACTGAAAATAATTAAAACAAAAAAAATCTGAGAATATAAGAAAGTTTGTGAACATTAGATTCAAGTCTCTAAACAGATGGGATAGGCAACATAATTATTGAACTGAGTCATACCTAGACAAAAGAAAGGCAGTCTCAAATAAAATAAGAATGAATATTTGGGAGAAGGTATTTGGGAAAACTGCTTGCACCTGAGGAAGTGAGATAATAATAATGTGGATTGAGGAGTCAATACAATAGGTGGTAAACTTGTTTAGTAGGCTCCATTGGCAGAATTGTCCAACAGAAGATTTTCAGAAGCCATCCCTGAGAATCCATGATCAGATAAATATAGTATATCCTTACCATATGTAATTGAACTTTTCCCTCAAAGAGCACAGCAGCATAGTCAGAATTAAGGCTCATACTGACGACAGTCCCCAGATATTCCATATCTTTCAGTTTTTTGACACCTATATAAGTCAAGAAAAATAACTTAATATTTTAAAGTTTTATCTCTTTTATAGACTTATATAGTTCAACATCTAAAAAATAAAATTGGTTTTTCCAAGTATAGGACACATGACTCGCCAAGTCATTTTTTGGTTGTCCACTTGGTGATTTTATTAAGTCAGTGGCAAGAATAATCTCCCCAATATCAACAGACATGAATAGTTTTCAAAATAACTACAAACTAGAAATTTGGTTATGACCACCAGATCAAACATTATACCAAAATAAATTCCAAATAGATACATGCTTTAGACATAAAAGGTGACATCATAAGCAAATTAGAGGAGCAAAGAAGAAATGACCTCTTGGACCTATGGATAGGGAAAGAATTCATGACCAACTGAGTAACAGAGAGAATCTTAGAAGATACAATTAACAGCTTTCACAAACTTAATGCAATTAAAATTAGAAGGAAAATAGGTAATGGTAAAAATCTTTGCATCAAGTTTCTTTAAAGGTCTTATTTCAGAAACAAATAAGAATGGATTCAAATTAATAAGACTAAGGCCTATTCCCCAACTAAGACCTATCCTCATTAAATGATATCAATAGGCAGTTTTCAAAAGAAGTACAAACTAGTAACAATCATATAAAAAATGCTCCAATCACTAATAATTGGAGAATTGCAATTTAAGCATCTCTTAGATATCACACTCATTAAATTGGTAAAGATAACAAAAAAAAGGAAAATAAAAACTGTTGGAGGAGACATGGGAAAATAAGTTCACTTGTGCACTGCTAGAGGAGCTATGAATTGGTCCAGCCATTCTGGAAAGTAATCAGAAACTATGCCCAAAAGTTAATAAATTGTGCTTACCCTTTCACCCACTTAAACTTCTATGGTGAGTGAAGGATGAAATGACTGAGGAGACAAAGTTTCAATCTTTTAAGCATATTGATTTATTATGCAATGCATTAGTAAATGCATTTATCAACCAATTGCCCAACAAATTAGGACAAGGTCCTTTCCTCAACTAGACCTCAAATACAGGAGGAGACAGAATTTTATACATTAGGAACAATCAAGTAAAAACAATAATTAATAGAAAACAATACAACATTAGGTAATCTGATTTCTAATTGGATAAAAGATTATGAATTTTCAAATCAGGAGGAGGAGAGTGAATGGGTGCAGTTCCTTGACTTCAGAAAAAGAGGTATCCTATGCCCCCTCCCAAGTGTAAGTAAATAATCAATGGAACATGTAAACAATAACTGATCAAAATTGGACCAATTTTCAGAAGACATATGGGTTGCTTCTGATGTACAATTATGAGAAAACTCCCTGTATCAGTCTTTAGGTCTAATAGGGTTTCTGCTCAACATAATATAGGTTCTTAGTTAAGGGTCTCTAAGTTGTAGGTAGAGGTGGTCCAGTGTTTTAGCCAAGCAGGTCTAAGTTCAAACAATGCAATAAAGTTTTCTTCTAATCCTCACAACTGAATAATGTTTTGTCATAAGCCTGAAGTTGAACCAGATCCATAATTGAATAGAAAGAGAACTATGATAGTTCTAGAACTAATTCACAAGATGGTGTCAGTGTGGTTCACCCAATTCCCACTACCACTTTCTATTCTAATCCCTCAATTTCCTCAAACTTCTACTATACCTATACTCCAAAGAAATCAAATAATGAGGAAAAAGATCTGTACGTACAAAAATATTTATAGTAATTCTTTTCAAAGGTGTCTAAAACTACAAACTTAGGCAATACCTATCTCCTGAAGAATGGCTGAACAACTGTGGCATATAAATGTAGTTTCAGCTGGTCACACAAGTATTTATTAGGCACCTAATATGTGCCAGGCACTGTGCTAAGTACTAGGGATATGAAGAAAGGCCAAAAAACGGTACCTTCTCTCAAAGAGCTCACAACTTAATGGGGAAGTTAGCATCCAAACAACCACAATACATACAGGATAAACTGAAGATAATCTCAGAAGGTATTTTCAGTATTCTTAACTCCAAAATCACTTACATCAACAGAGAACTGGATGTGATTTTTTTGGTTCTAGAATAAATAAAAAATCTCTTGTATGAAAAACCATAAGCTTTGAAACCAGTAACAAGTGTGCTTGAATTATTTAACTGAGGTACAATGCTACTCAATAAGAAAAGAAGGATGCAGCAATAATTTATAAGCAATGTTTCTGAAATCAACAGTGTGATCTTTTGTGATGCCTGTACAAAAACTGGAACTATGCAAGTACAAACTGGCACATCATACAGTGCAAAAAAAAGGAAGAGTGTGAAAAACAACACAAATGGAGTCAGAAACCTATTCCTTGGCACTATCTACTCTTCCTAAATATGAACAGCCTTCTCTGTTCAGGGAATCTTGTTTGATTTGTTGTAACCTCTAAAGAGAGGTTGACCTGTGCCAGTAATTAAAGCAATCCATGGACCAGAGGAAAAACTAGTCTAGAAAAAGGAGAGTATAGTCAAAATCAAGATCTTAGTGAAACATAAACCAGAGGTTAGGAATCAGAATTCTTTAAGAATATCAGATTAAGGAACTGAAATGAATGATGGAAACAGTGTTTCAAATCAGAGAAGTATACATAGAAAACATACTACCGAGAATGAGAACAAAATAATAGGTTTTCCAATAAACTTTCTTACCCAAAGCCATGATTCCATAGTCTTCTTTTTAACAAAATAGTTTAAATAGAGAACCAGATGAATGCTCTCCTTCAGTTTTCTTTAGAAAAATCTCCTAGGGCTGTCTTTTCTATCCTCGTCAACAACGAATCCATCCAGGAATTTGGGCTTCTCAGGTTAGTTTAACAGCAAAACCATATGGCCTATGTGGGGCAACTTCTGTTTCTCAACTACATTACAAATATCCTCATAATTCTGATACTGGAGAGGAAGTTCTAGTTTTTTGGAATCTGGACAGATACAAGATAGACCTGCTCTAGGCAATAATTCCGTCAGGGCTGTCTGTGCTGGAATGTGACCTTTTCCAAACCACACTCAGTAACTTGGCAAGACTATACAAGCCAATTGATCCCTCAAACTTGGAAATAGAAAGGATAGGGTCCTTTCCAAGTAATATTTCAAGATGTTTCCCCATGGAAACCCAATGACTTATCTCAAATTCCTGTCCCATATCAAAGTGGATACTAGTAAATTGTTTTAATTACTGCTGGGGGAGATTTATTAAAGTATTTATTAAATACTATGGTGCCAGTCACTGTGCTAAGCACTGAGGATACAAAAACAGGAAAATAAGATGGCACTAATTTTCAAGGACCTTATAGGGAAAAGTAACACATTAAAAAAAACTAATGGAAAGGAGCATATACTTACAGGGGAAAGGCATCTAGTGTAGAATTAGAACATACCAGAGATCATACCAAGGGAGAAATGATCAAGTATTATTTCTGCTAAAATGGTCTCAGGTTAAAGTTATACTCAAGGAGATAGCTGGATACATCTGGAGAGTGAGAGGGGCAGCTCTGATTCTCAAAGTATTTTCTTTCTTTAAGCAGTAACCAAGTCTCTCTCATTCACAGAGACCTTGATATCCCACTCTAGCTAGGATCAACAGCATAAAGAGCTTGGCAAGACAATCTCAAGGGTCTGGAATTGAGGGCAAGGTGACAGGACATGTGAAACTGCAATCATCTGAGCAAAGATCAAGAGAAATTGAAACAGAATTTTTAATTTTGTTGTTGTAGTATATTCCAGGCTACCTAACATGGAGAAGTTAAGCAAGGAATTTCAAGAAAACAGGCTGCAAAAACTAATATATAAGTAGGATATAGTAATAAGGGATGGGAAGATCAGCAATCTGGACATCTGTTGGCATTCTCTACTACAAGTACAATTACTGATAAATTCTTAATTCATCAATTACAATTTCATCATTAAGAGATAAAGAAGATGATAAAGGAAACTGCTATTCTTGAGCTGATTCTAACCAAGAACTAGTGCTAAATAATGGGAATGTTATAAGAATTCGTAACAGGTGTGAGAAAAGCCATATATATTCTTACGTACAACTCAGATTTGGGGAGAGTGAACTTCAGCACGTTCAAAAGATATATATATATATATATATATATATGTAGGATCCAATTTCCTAAAATCCTATAGGTGAAGTTGGCCTAAGAGAAAAGAAGTTCTCCAGAATGAAATTTTAAAGAAACATACAAATGATTCCAATGAAAAGGAGAAAGGGGAATTGTCTAAAGAAACTGATGTGAGCTCAAAAACTAGCTCAAACATTTTTTTTTTATTTTTTTTTTATTTTAAACCCTTAACTTCTGTGTATTGACTTATAGGTGGAAGAGTGGTAAGGGTAGGCAATGGGGGTCAAGTGACTTGCCCAGGGTCACACAGCTGGGAAGTGTCTGAGGCCGGATTTGAACCTAGGACCTCCCATCTCTAGGCCTGGCTCTCAATCCACTGAGCTACCCAGCTGCCCCCTAGCTCAAACTTTTAAAAGGTATAAAAAATGGAAGACAAAATAAAATAATGAAGAAATTCAGAGTGCTGTCAGAATAGTATCTGAGGGGGGCAACTAAGTGGTAGAAGAAGGTCTTAAGTTCTACTGTACTCCAAAGAGCAGAACTAGGAGCAGGGAATGGAATTTCAAGAAAGGCATTTATATTCAACATCATAAAAACTGCTTTACAATAATATTTGTCCAAAAGTAGAACTGTCTCCCTCGGGAGTTAGTAACTCTGTCTTAAGAGTTTTCAAGGGAAATGAACATTTATTTGTCAAATTGGCAGAGATTGTTGTTCACATACAGATTGGACTAAATGTCATCTGAGTTCATTTCCAACACTGAGATTCTGTGATTTGAGAGATTCCTCTATCTTCTGAACCTATCATGTAGCACCCTGGACACATAGCTAGCTTTCCCAAGGCCTCAAAAGGAACTATTTGCATTCATTAGTTAGAAAAGTAACAGCATAGGCAATACATATCTACATTGCTTGATTTTACAGTGTATTCCAAGGTTTTATATTCATTTACCTGTTTAATACTTTATTTTGTTACTGGTATTAGCAGAATTAAATTTGCAAACCTCAGTTAATTTTAGATGAATCAATGTCTAGAAAAATATTTCTTGTTACATCAGAATTAACAAATAAGGAACACGGGGGCAGCTGGGTAGCTCAGTGGATTGAGAGCCAGGCCTAGAGATGGGAGGTCCTAGGTTCAAATCTGGTCTCAGACACTTCCCAGCTGTGTGACTCTGGGCAAGTCACCTGACCCTCATTGCCTACCCTTACCACTCTTCTGCCTTGGAGCCAATACACTGTATTGGCTCCAAGACAGAAGGTAAGGGTTTAAAAAAAAAATAAGGAACACAATAAGTTAAAAATGAACTTTAGCTCCTTTAAAGATGGCAACCGCACATAGGTCATAATAAGATCATTCTTATTAAATGACCAAATATTTATCAAATTAAAGAGACAGAGTCAATTTTATACTTACCTGTGTCTCCTAATGCATAAAACCAGGCTCTATTATTCATACCAACAGCCAAATGAAAAAGACCTACTGCAATGAAATTAGGTTCCACTTCAACAGAAACAGTGACTGGTAGCTCCTATAAAAATAATTAGTCTCATTTATTAGAACCTTTGGAGATCTGTCATTTTAAATAAAAGTGAAATATCAAAAAGTTTTCATACTCCTTCAACAGGGTTGGCTACAGTTACTTCAAGAAGGGAAGTAAGATAAGCAATCCGTGTACTAAAAGTATCTCCAAGAACTGGAAGCTTTGTCAGGAAAACATGGAGTGAGCCTCTTTGTGTAGCCACTGCCAGCAACTGTCCATCATCTGTCCAAGACATGCAACCTAAACCTTAAATATTAAAAAAAATTTTTTTTGAAAAAAAGTTAAATTTTTTTTCAGAAAGAATATTCAAAAACTATTTTGCAGCTACATATTTGAATTTTGAATTTAGTTTGAAATTGCTCATCTGATTTTATAATCATAGTTAGCCTAGATGATTTCAAACATTTTGACTCACTTTTAAAAATTTATGTTCTAATAATCCTATTAATACTCATAAGAGAATTAGATGATAAAACCTAATGAAAATGCTTTTATTTCATTCTATATTTGCTGTAACAATACATATTGAGTATATGTGACAAGTTTTTAATGAGACCACAGTTGAATGTTTAATGAAGTATTTTTTTATTTCTTTCAAAAGTACAGTATATGTAGCTGCAATACAAAATGCAAGTCATTTCCTAATATTAAAAATAATCATTCAAATTTATATGGCAAAAATAAATAGAAATAACATATTCAGATATTGTTTATTTTCATATTTTTCAAATAACTGGAAAAACAAAAATAAACTAGAAAAAGAGGTACTTAAAATCTGTGCCTGAACACTATTGAATTGCTGGTGGAGTTGTGAAATGATTCGACCATTCTGGAGGGCAATTTGGAGCTATGGTGCATACCCTTTGATCCTATAACACTACTACTGGGTCTATATCCCAAAGATATAAAAAAAGGGAAAGGACCTACTTGTACAAAGATATTTATAACAGCTCTTTTTGTGGTGGCAAAGAATTAGAATTATGGGATGTCCATCATTTGGAGAATGGCTGAACAAATTGTGGTATATGACAGTGATGAAATACTATTGTACTATAAGAAATGATAAGCAGGATGATTTCAGAAAAAGCTAGAAAGATCTGCACAAACTAATAAAGAATGTAATAAGCAGAACAATGATCATCTGTGAAACTTGGCAGCTCTCAGCAATGCAATGATCTAGGGCAATTCTGAAAGATGTATGACAGGAAATGTTATCCACTTCCAGAGAAAGAACTGTTGAGTTGGATGATACAAATCAAAGCATACTATCTTTCATATCAGTGTATTTATGGCTATATTTGGGGGTTTTCGTTTTGTATGAGTGTGCTCTTAAAACAATGACCAATATAGAAGTGTGTTTTGCATGATAATACACGTATGGCCCAAATCAAATTGCTTACCATTTTTGAGTAGGAGAGGGAAAGGATGGAAGGAGATGGTTTGGATCTTATAATTTTAGAAAATGTATATTGGAAATTATTATTACATATAACTGGAAAAATAAAATATCTTTGATTTTTTAAAAAAATGTTAAGTTAAAAAAAAATGTACCTGAAGTTAGCAGTTATACGGTGATTTCAATAGAGCAGTTGTCTCCTGTCTAAAACATGAATCTCCTCTATAATAAAGTTGTCAAACACATGGTCCAGTGCACAGGAACCATATTAAAATGGGGGTAACTAGGTAACAATGGATAGAGTATTAGGCCTAGACTCAGATGGCCCTGGGTTCAATTTGGCCTTAGATACCTCCTAGCTTTCTGACCCTGGGCAAGTCATTTAAACGTATTTGCCTAGCCCTTTCCTTTCTATCTTAAGAGTTGTTACTAAAATAGAAATTAATAGTTTAAAAATATAATTGGGTAATATTTAATAAAATAAATAAAAATAATGTGTAATTAGAATTTGCTTCCCAAGACTCTCTCTCCCAGCATCCCATTTATGTATCTACATTACATAACTAACGCAGGGAAGATATGTTTTGTGTAGCTCCGCCCTCACTCTTTTTTTCCCCAGGAACAAGGTTGTGGAGTTTGGGGAAGAGCCAGGCAGGAGAAGTTTACTCACATGGTCATACTTAAGTTTTATATTTTGTTCTTGTATTTCTTCTACTTCAAGTGATTACTAATAAATCTTATAAAAATAATGCTTAGATTTATTGGATATTAATTTAAATTTAACATAATACTGATAATGTGGTTTCCTAAGTCAACATTCATAGTGAGCCTTATGTAAAATGTAAAGGTCATGTTTCTATTTGTGTTTGACATCACTGCTCTGTAACATTCACAACAGGTAAGGAACAGGTAAGGTTCAGCTCTGCCTGAAAACCTCTTACACTTACTGACATGCAATTCATTCTACTTTGTATCACTCTATTTATTGAGATTTTTTTTCTTTTATTGAACCAAAACCTGTCCCCCCCCAGTATTTTTTCTTTTTAATCCTTACCTTCTGTCAGGTAATAGGGGTTAAGTGACTTGCCCAGGATCACACAACTAGGAAGTGTCTGAAGCCAAAACCAGGCCTCTAGGCCTGGCTCTCAATCCATTGAGTCACCTATCTGTTTCCAGCTCAGTAACTTTTAAAGCACCAATCCTAATCTGCCCTTTAGGACTAAACAAAACAAATCTAATCTCTCTAACATGACAACCCTTCAACTATTTGAACACAATAATCATTCCTCCTCCCACAAAATTTTTTCTCCTTCCAGTAGGGTATGTCAAGGCTAAGAAAATATGTAATGATTTCTGCTATCTGGCAAATATTCTAATATGAGCATAGGCATTTTTTCCCTATAGCAACAACTGAAATTAAAACAGAAGAAACTTTCCTCATATTCTGATTCATCAGATATACCTTAGTTGATGTAATAAAGAAGATTCAAAGCTTAAGTTACCCTGATGTAGGCAAAGAGGAAGATAAAAGTCACATCTAGCATATGCAATGTGTCCTGGAAATGCAATAATGTTAAAAAAAAAACCAAAGGTTAAATAATGCAATAACGAATCAGTTTTGTTGAAAAGGAAATTGCTTCCAAAGGTTCAATACCACTCCTTCCCAAAACTGAAGCAAGGTGCCTTGTGAAATGGAAAATTAGATTAAAAAGTAGGAGTTAAACTATAAGTATTTTCAAATCAAGGAGGCCAGGCTAATATTTTTCTTTAATCTAATGACTTCCTAAAATGTAAACTATTAGGGAAAACAAAAGAAAACTGATGACAAGTTGATTTAGGTGAGTGAATATTCTTCCCTAGGCATTTTCCTTCCAATGTGCTTTTAGCTACAATTTTTTAATTTAAAAAAATGTTAAGGGGCAGCTGGGTAGCTCAGTGGAGTGAGAGTCAGGCCTAGAGACAGGAGGTCCTAGGTTCAAACCCGGCCTCAGCCACTTCCCAGCTGTGTGACCCTGGGCAAGTCACTTGACCCCCATTGCCCACCCTTACCACTCTTCCACCTGTGAGACAATACACCAAAGTACAAGGGTTTAAAAAAAATTGCTAAAAGAAAAGAAAAAAATGTTAAGTTTGAAAAGCTGCTACTGTACCTTTATTTTCATCATCCAGATTTATGATGGCATACATTTCTTTCAGCTCTGATAAATCATGGATTTTAATACTGAAACAAAAAAACAGATATTAACTTTAATCAATGTCATGACAAGAAGGTTGGCCACAAGATGACTGTTTTGCCACAATTCATGAAAGAATTTTGATCTTCACCAAAATTCACCATATCACAGAACTTTCAAAGTAATAAAGTAAACTGTCAATACCACATCAAGCGATCAACTAAATAGAAGACAGACAAGAAGACATCTAAATAGAAGATTGTCAAGAAAAAATCATTATTTAGATTTAAATATTAGCATTACAAGTCTAAAAACTTGACAAATTATTGAAACAAGATTTCTAAGAGGTATATTGAAGCAAAAGATATATTCACCATCAATTAAAGTATCATAGAAAAAAATGCAGAATTTTCTAAACATAACATAAACAAAGGCAAAGAGAAGATTTAATGTATAATTATCTAGATAAGTGGGGTTCCCAAAGTGGCCATTTAACAGTATGTTTCTTTTTATTTTAATATCCAGAATGGTTATTTCTTTGCTGTTTTTTAAGCTTCAGAATCTGGATCTTTGAGAAAGTTGAGAGAAAGGCAATCCCTTTTTCTGAGTTGGGTTTTTTTTAAGCCTAAATTAATGCATAGCAATAATTATTACAAATCTGATTTTATAGGGAAAACACATAAGTTTAGGGTAATTAAAGTAATTTGACTGTTACCTACCAGTTGTCTCCACATGATGCTGCTTTATTTAGCGACTGAGATATTGCAATGTTAGTTAGATTATCCTTATGGTCACGGGCCTGAAAAATCTCTTGACCAATTTCTTGAAAATGTGTTGAAATAACCACAATATACCCATGTGAAAAACCAATCATGATATAGCCATCACCAAACCTGAAGTAAAAGTGAATATTAAGTATGCAACACAAAGGTAAATGTGGACTTTTTCTGCTTAATTTTAAAATATCAGAGCAATACATCAATAAGGTCTATTATCTCTAGTGACTGTCACTAAATTTACTTTTAAGATTAGGTCCCTAGCCATAAAAACCTATGGATGGAGCTAAGGCTAAATTGCTTTTTAATTCTATTATAGTCAAAATAATGCTTAAGTGATGCTTGATAGACAAATATAAAATAGTTATTACTATATATAAAACAAGACAATGTGTTCAGGTTTTCCCAAGTGGCTCAGTAGTGCTTTCCTATACATACAACATGAGATAGTCAGGTCCCAATTTGGGTTAGTGGCTACAAGAATGGAAAGAAAGGCATAAAAAGGATGAATTATAACTGAAGAATTAATAGGACTTCAGAAATGAATGAATATGGCATAAACAAAGAGTAAGGGATGATTTTGAAGTAAGAGATTTTAATTATAAATAAAAGCATTCAAGACTGGGATAAAGTGTCTAATATAAAGTTGAACATTCCATCTTTCACTTTATTTTTTCATGAATTTTTTGATGTATGCATGATATGACACTTCTGTTGTGGCATGGGGAATATAGAAATATATTTCATGAAAGCACTGGTATAACTTCTAACAGACCATTTACTGCCTAAAGAGGTGGAATAGGGAGGAGGAGAATTTGAATTGCAAAATGTCAGAAAATAATTGTTAAAAAATTGTTTCTACATATGATTGAAAAATAAATTAAAAAGTGAAAAAATTAAGAGAGCTGGAAGGTACAGGGTATGATAAAATTATCCCCCAAATGAAGTGTACAGGTGTCCCTTCCACATCGGGTGGGAAGGGTGTAGGGGTGCAATGCATACACCATATGGAAAAATTATTTGGTCCTCCCTTCATACTAGAGAAGTCTAAAATTTTTCTTTTTCTTTTATAGGATGTTTACAATTTTTTAAAAATGTATGTTTTTGGTATTGTTGTGAGGGTTTATTTAGTAATGAATTTAGTAATAGTATTGGACCTAGCAGGAAGGACTGGAGAATTCCAAGATGGAATGAAGGAGCAGGAAGTGGGCTTGTGCTCTGAGAGAGACTCCATTAGTGGTTGGACATAACTGTTGCTAACCCTGGGAGATCTTAGAGTTAGGGAAAAACTGCATCCAGATTCCCTGGAATCCTGAGAGGTGAAGGCTTTCAGCAAGTGAACAACAGACCTGCAGAGCAGCACCAAGTAGGGAAGTAGTTTGGGATCTGGTGGACAGCATTTCAAACTAACTCTCCCTACCTGGGTACCTTGGATCACCTGGTGGAGTTGGCTCTTGGCATCCTGTGACCATCCTTGGATTTACTGC
The DNA here is from genome assembly GCF_016433145.1 of Gracilinanus agilis. NCBI lineage: Eukaryota > Metazoa > Chordata > Mammalia > Didelphimorphia > Didelphidae > Gracilinanus > Gracilinanus agilis. The sequence goes on along the minus strand of NC_058135.1, from coordinate 176,715,108 downwards.
GAGACCCCAAAGCCACCCTCAGGCCCTTTAGCTGAGCTGACCAAACCTGGCTGGAACCAGGTTTGAAGAAGCTTTCCCTGTGACTTCAGTACTGCTTCCTTTGGGCCATGCCTGGCTTAGGTCAATAGGATAGTGTAGGCTAGTCCTTCCCTTGTTCCTGTGGTTTGTCCTTAGATTTTAAGTATAGAATCCCTTATTCCTATCCTTCAATTATTATTTCCCTCAAACTGTATAAACTTTTACCTTTGCCCGCTGGTTCCATAGACCCTGGCCTAGGGTGAGCTGGGTGACCATTGGGCCAACTGCCATTCCTGTGTCAGTTAAAAGCTTGGCAGTAAACCCTGGTCTCCCTATCCTGATTGGTCCTGTCTCTCCTTCAACCCAGTGTGAACCCACAAACCATTTAGTTATATTTTAATAATAATCATCATCATCCCTGGTGCCCCACCATTACAGTATCAAAAGATAAAATATGTTGCTATTATTCAATACTATACATGTATTTTATTCATTTCTGAGTTTCTCAATTTTTTCTATGTTGTCTGCTAGCTTTCATATGTAATTTTCAGTTTGCACAAAACTCCCCCAAAATTCTCATTTAATTTCTTTGTCAATCTGCTTTATAACAAAACCACAATGGGGAAAGTTGTGATGTGGAAGGGATGCCTGTATTCTATTTTGACAAGAAATTACTAGTCTTTAATAACTAGAAAGATATGTTTAATGTATGCTAGGATCTATTCAAAGCACAGTGGATACAAATACAAGTCGGATAGTCCTTACCTTTAGGTAGGGAAATGGAGGAAGTTTGAGACCAAGTGATTGGGGAGGAGGAAGAGAAGACATTAGCAAAATGAAACATGACTAAGGCCTTTCCTGAAATAGTGATGGGCCAGCAGTTAGTCACTAATCAACAAATTGAGGCTTCAGAAGTCAATTTCTCCAAGGGCAGAAAGTTGTTTTTGAGTTAATTATCTGTATATAGTCAAACCACTAACTTTTTAGAAAAAGAGTAAAATCAATAATAAACTAGCAAAAAGAATAAATGAGATGGTTTGGAATACAACTGAGTCAACTCCAACCTGACTTATTCAAATGAGCTAATACTTTTTATTTATAAGAATTGGCATTGATACACATTATCACCATTCCTAAGGATATTTAAATTAAGGATATAAATCAATCACTAGGATGTTCCTAAGGATATAAATCAATCACTACAACAAAGGGACCAAAATAGCCTAGAAACTGCCTCAGCAAGCAAATATGATCTCCTTGTGAAGTGAAGAGTTGTGGCAGCCAGGGACAATACTGGTTTATAATAAAAAAATCATTTTAAAGATCAGGAAGACATTGCAAGACTCTGAGCAATACTGCCTCATATAATCAAAAGAAACAACAGACAAACAAGGTTATAAAAAGCTTGGTGAGATACCCAACTAAGTCAAATCATCACACAAGCATCACATGACAAAATAAGCAGACCAACATATTTTTTTAAAGAAGAAATATCTAAAGATTTCTATAATCAATCAAAAATATAGTAAGCAGCCTACTATGTTTCAAGTATTATATTGAGGAGGCTATTGTGGATTCAAAGACAAAAATTTAATAGTTTTTGTCCTCAAGGAGTTAATTTGTTTTGAGGAAGAAAATATTTATATGTATAATTATATCTAACATATGCAAAATAAAAAGAAGGTGATTTTTGTGGAGTGAGGAGGCACTGGCAACTAGGGGTATCCAGGAAAGGCCTCATGGAGAAGGTAACATTTGAGTTTTGAAGAAAACTAGAGCTTATAAAAGGCAGAGATAAGAAGGAACAGAAGGGACATTTCAGGCATGAGAAATAGTTTATGTAAAGATAAGGAAACTAGATGAAATGTCATATATAAGGGAGAGGAAGAAAGTCAGTTTGGTTTGATTGCAGAGTGCAAGAAAGGAAATAAAGTAAAATAAGCCTGGAAAGTCAGATTGGGTCCAGCTTATGGAAGTTTTAAATAACAAACTCATTTTTCTATAAATTACTACAGTCAACACACTTGAACTCAGTACCATAGGGTCCATGAGGATATATGTAGAAATATAAATGGAATTTTAAAAAGCTGAGATAAGAAAAGCAGTTGGACTAGATGTTGTATACATGGAATTCTTGGCTTGAAGTAATACAGTTTTAAGGCTATTAAAGAGACAGTTCCCCATATCTGAAAGAGCAGAAAATTAATGGTTTGGGGCAATAAAACCTTTGGCATCTCATTAAAACCCTAAAAGGTTGGCTTTTGTAATATTTGAAAACTACCACCCACAAAGGGTAACTTTGTATTTCTATAAAATAGGAGGATATAGATATAGAAATAAATACATGCATATCAAGGTCACCTTCAACAATTAAATTCTAACCAAATTTCTAACCAAATTTATTTTGAAGGTATACTATGTGCAAGACTCTACACTGAGTTCTACAGACAAAAAAACAACCAAAATAGTCCCTTCCTGTTCTCAAAATATAAAGTAATTCAGGGGCAAATCAAAACATCAAAAACTAGGACAATAGAGGAAAAAAATTCCTAAAAGAAGGAGGCACCAAGATGAGCTTTGAAGGGAGGCATCTTAAGTGGGAGAAATAAAATAAATGATAAAAGTTATTTATCATAAAATTTTATTATAAAAATTAAATTTAAATAATTTTTAGAAATTTATATTTATAATAATTAATTAGTAAAATAAAAACAGGAGAATACACCAATTGTAGGGGAAATCTTAGGAAAAAGCATAGAAATGGCCAATAGAATTCTGAGTTCAGGAAACAAAATGTAGATCATTCTATCTGCAACACAGAGGAAAATATCTATTTAAATATGTTGAGTTTGTAAAGATGTCCAAAAGAGAGTTAGTGATTTAAGATTATAGATTAAGAGGTGAGGGCTAGATATTATGAGTTATCTACATAGAGACAAATCAGTTTAGGAAGAATGAGGCTGAGAGAAAGATTGAAATATAAGACATCATGATCAAACAGAACATCAGAGTTCTGGTTTATGGAGATCATGTAGATAAGTGGTGGTGAGATTAGATGGTGAGATTATCTCTACATGTGACTGAGGTGAAGTTGCAAGGAACAGGAAATGAGGAGGTTGATGCACTGGGAAAATAGAGTATTTTTAAAAGAGTATCAACAGGGAGTATATAGGTAACTTGGGAAGCCAAGCCTAGAGATAACAGGTCCTGGTTTCAAATTTGACCTCAGACACTTCCTAGCTGTCTGACCCTGGGCAAGTTACTTAACCCCCATTGCCCGGCCCTTACTGCTCTTCTAGAAGCCTTGGAACCAATATACAGTATTGATTTAAGACAGAAGGCAAAGGTGTTTTTCTTTATATTTTTAAAGGATATCAACAAATATATTTAAGGACCCAAGAATTTGGGCATTAGTTGGCATGCAGAGGATTACTATGGGTGAGGGGTTCAACATCCTGGGCAAGAATGGGCTAAGATCTAGCAGACAACAACAGTCAGGACCTGGATAGGGCAATAGAAATGAATAGAATGAACCTCAAAAGAGAAGTTGTTGAGTGATATGTTCATTCATTTATACAATCATGAAAGGAAGAAATCTAATGTCAAAGGAAATTTGTTAAAGAACACAAATTTCAGATAGGACTATGAGGGGAGGGCAGAGAAAGATAAGAATTCTTTCAAGGAGCAGGGCTAAAGTAGATGGGAATGAATTAGATGTGTTGGCAAAAGGAGGAGTTTTCACCTAAATGATTCATAGCTCTGCATCATGTGTGAAAGTGGAGAGAAAAAAGAAGAAAAAAGGTAGTTTGCTAGTCATAGGATGCATGATTTTCTTGGATTTCCCAGTAAAGCAGTGGCAGTTCCTTCTTGATGTTAATAATGGAAGTCTCTGTTGTTTTCTTACCCTCCCTTGTAGCTAAGCTCTGGCCCAGGAATAAGTATAAATGATTGCTGAATGGTTATAAAAAGATGGAGACTTGTTAATTTCCTCACTATTCTCAAATAAGCAATAGCACCTTTTACTCCAGGCCCTGGCTTGATGGTAAGAGCAAATTAAAGTACTATTTTTTTAACTCTTGCCAGTGAAATGAAGCAAAAAGAACTGAATAAGCGGGCTTTCAAAAGCAGAATTCTCAAAAAAAGCACATCTTTACAGATACACAATTGACCAAACAGTGTAGAGCAGAAAAGAATGCACTGTGCTTGTTGATTGTAACATTTGATTTCATAAAGCAAAACATTACCTTCAAGACTCTCCTTCATATCTCCTGCATAAAAAAAATGCATCAGTGCCAAAATAATAAATGATTCCCTGAAAGTTATGACAGAGATAGCTTTGTTTAATGACATGATTATTATTATTAAGCGAGGCAGAAAACAAAGAGATGTATGTCTGCCAAAGGGTCTTCATTTTCAATAAAGGTTGGTCAAGACAATCTTAAATGGAAGACATATTCCCTATAAATGGTAAGGTCAAGCAAATATTTTGTTTGGGAATGATATGTCAACTAAATAATCACTCAAAAGAACTGGGCCTAATTATTCACATAGGGAAAAAAGGAAGAATGTCTATTGTCCAGCCCATAAATGTAGTTGAATAGAGAATTCATAACACTGATCCACCAGAACGTATATCTTTGCCAAATACAAGTGGACAATAGTCTGCAAAATATTATGAATGAGGATTTAGTTGCATAAGAGAAGTTCCATAAAGGATATCAGATAAATGTATGACTGGAGAAGGTAGCAAGCTGGTCATGGAGAGAGGGTAAGGAGTAACTATGAAATGTCAAAGACCAGAAAGGTTTTCTGTGAAGTATTTATAGGATTATGGGAGAATATAAGCAACAATCATTTAAGATGACAAGTTTGCAATTTATACTGTTGTAGCTTGTATATAGAGTACAATTTTAACTGTTGTAGAACTACTGAGGTCACAGATCCATTGATATAGCAAAGAATGTCCACTAAGTTGGAGAGGAAATTCTCTTATAAATTCATGGCAGGGAAAGCCATCATAACTTAGCAGAAAAATGGGGTCAAAGCTAGGATCAATGATTCCAGCTGAAGAAATAATTATTGGGTTGGAAAAGTCCATAAAAAATAGTTCATTATCACAATGATGGCAATGACTTACCAATGGTAACAAACAATGTTGCCATAGTGCTGCTGGAATCCCAAATCAATTGGATTTTCTGGACAATTCACATTAAATAGAAATAAGTTTTTCTTGCCAACCACCACACTTATCTGTCAATGGACAAAGTATTAGCAACCTAAATTACAAAACTCAATCAAATTAAGCATTAACTGTGCAGTATAGAAAATAATATGGGCTCAAAGACCAGAAGGCAATAAAACTACTATAAAAATAATGCACTATGGGAGCTGTTATAGGCAAATTTATAATATGGAATATAAAGATAGGTAAGATAGATATATAGGCATAGATAGATAGATAGATAGATAGATAGATAGATAGATAGATATAGGCACAGGCAGCTAGAGGCAAGATCTTGTTTGGCAGACATAGACATTCTGTATAGAATGCAGCAGTAGCTAGAGAAGGAGTGAACTATCAAGGCTGGAAGAAGGCAGCTGTGATCCAGCTTATTGTCTGTAACCCGAAACCTTTGAAGATCTTGGGTGTGAACATCAAGCAAGTGCCTAGGCTGAGGAAAGATTAAGCCGGACCAATTGCAGTAGACTAATAGCAGAGTGCCTTTCTCCTTAGTCTTGTGGATTTTACTGGCTGACCAAGGATTTGTTCCAGTTACCTTACCATCAAGGATTCAACTTGGATCAGTATCTCCTTGTGGCATGAGAATGCCTCTCTTGTTCCAGCCAGACTGCCTGCTTATCTGTGCTAGAGTTAGAGAGAAGCCAGCCAACTCCCCATTCTAAATGACAGTTGGTTGAGCTCTCCTTATTATATTAGTCAAAACCTCTCCCATTTCCCTTTCCCTAACTTCATTAAACTGTTTTTATAACTTCCTGTTTGTTTCTTTCTCCACAAACCAAAGGACTCACTATAGTGTAATTTAATCCCTGCCTAGAGTTAGGACAGTTGATCTCAACTGCCATTCCCTCAGTGCTATCACTACTCATTCCCCAAGCCCTGTCCATTACTTGTGGGAGTGAATGTGATTCCTTTGTGTTTTAAGTGTTTTGGCAGTTAACCATCTCACCCCAGCATTCCTCCATCATTCCCCTTCTCCCTCTACTATCTCCCCAGTGTTTATTTACCCACTTCAGACTCCAAGCAGAGACTAAGAATCTTAGTAATGGTTTGTGGTGCTAAGAAGTTAGCTAACTTTCTCATGGTCACACATCCAGTAAGTGTCAAAAGGAGGAAAGGAAATTAATTCTGACACTAAGCCTGGATCTCTATCCACTGTATCACACTGCCTCTCATATTTTACTAATTGGCAATTTTAAAAAGGCAAAATTCTTATGATGAGCAATTCAAGAGCAATGGAAAGGAGCTTGATGGATATAAGTAGGTTGCAATATGTCATAAGCCAGGATTGTAGAAGAAAACTGGGGTATAGGCTATCCCAAAGAAACATACAAACAAACAAGAAGGATCCTGATCAGGAGGAAAGAATGAAGGATAACTCATTGACAGCCATATACTTCACTAGTCTCCTCAAGAAAAAGTAAAGACTCTACCCTCTCCAAAACACCTCCAGCATGCTGATATGACTCCTAGAGCTATATTATGGGAGTATGTGAAAAAGGGGAGATGGCTGGGTTGTGGTCTTCATTGCTGGAGGTAACAGTCACATGAATGAAATCAGAGATCCACTTGAACAACTGAGACATTAGAAAGAGATGCTGTAATAGAGTAGAAAGCATACAGGACTTGGAATTATATCTGTATTCTAGACCTGGCTCAACCAATTACTTTCTATGTGAACATGGACAGGTACCTAATTTTTCTTAACCTCAATTTCTTCATCTGTAAAACTGAGGTGATAATATGTGTACAGCCTTCACAGAGTTGTTTTGAGAAAAGCACCTATATAGAGAAAACAAGTAGAATTTGTAGTGCGGAGAAAGGGGGTCATGACAGTTTTTTCAAGCTTTGGCTGAATTCTGACATCAGTTAGGAGTTTGGAATCTTGAGGAAGAGAAGGCAGTTGGTTTGGGAATATCGTGGAGAGAGAATCAGACCAGCTAAGCTGCTTCCTTGACTATCTGAAGAATTGAAATTGAGCCTAGCTTTGGAATTTTTATTTAAGAATTGTTAGTTTAGATAAACTCTTTGTATCTTCATTCCCTACTTTATTTCCTATCTTCCTTCCCTTACCTTAAATGTCTGTGGAGTGAATCGGGAAAGTAAATTAGAGAGTAGTTCAAATCTGTGAGGGGTTTAACTATAATTTGACAGTATTTTATCCAAAGAATTTGGTTAGTCATCATTTTATTCCCTTTAGACATCAAGAGCACCTTGAGAACTGAGCTAAGGCAGGACCTTGCTCAGACTCCCTTTCTGCCTCCCTTCCCCCACCTGAGGTTTCTTTAAAACTGTTAGGGCTTCCTCATTCCACTTTCCTGACAAAACATCCTTAAAGACAATAAACCCTTTTGTGTTTCAACAGACCTGTTAGTTGACCTGTCAGTTAATTAGTAAGAGAGGGAAGGTAAGGGAAAAAACCAACATACTCTGGGCTTGAAGGGAAGCCGGGGCATCCATCTTGAAGGAAGGTGTAACTTCAAAACAAGTCCCTTCCTGTGAAATTAACTAAAGCCTGTAGTTAATTTCAGTTCAGTCTATTTCCCTCAGTTTGTCTTTAAGTCTAAGCCCTGGTCTATAAGCCCTGCTGTCTTTGCCTGTTTATATTAATTCCTCCTCTCCCTGAAGATCTTTGTTCCCTTCAGTGCTATACTCCCTGACTTCAGCCCATATTATATCCTGAATCTCCTTATTCCAGCCTACCTGTAACCTATATTACTTACCTAGCAAGTCCCTGACAATCTCCCTTCAAAATCCCCTTTTACCACACACCTTTCCTCAGATTCTCCCCATTACAAGAGGTGAGTTATCTTGCCCAAGATATTTCTTAACGTCAAAACATATGTCAATATTTCAAAAAATTCATAATTCCTCCACAGATCCTCAATATCTTTGCAAACAGAACAGTTTCTATGACAAAAAACAAGTGGCTACTTTCTGATAATAAACTTTTCTTAACTCAGGTATTCTAGTTTTCAAAAGAAAAAAAGTACTTCACCAGTCCCTTACTCAGTCTTTCCAATTTGGCCTTCAATGGAACAGCTTTTAAGAACCTAGGATCTCTTCTACACTGTAATGAGGCATTGGTGCAAAATTTTATTAAAGCATTTTACTCTTATAATTTTCAAATATTATAAACAATTGTTATTCATAAACATTATTATATTTATCTGCATATAATTTGAAAGAGTGAGCAGTATTTCTATGTTCATAAAAACTAAAAATATGTAGCTATTCTGTCCTTGCAAAAGACTCTGCCAAGATGAATAGGGAAATAACTGAAATAGGACAGGAAAGAGATAAAAGTATCTCCTCCACACTCTCCTATCTCTCTCTCTTTTTTTTAAATCCTTAGTCTCCATCTTAGAATCAATATTAAGTATTGATTCCAAGGCAGAAGAGTGGTTAATTGTGTTTAAGTGACTTGCCCAGATTCACACAGCTAGGAAGTATTTGAGGCCAGATTTGACCTCCTGTCTCAAGGTCTGATTCTCTATCCACTAAGCCACCTAGCTGCCCTCCCATTTTTCAAACAAGAGAGCTCAACTAAATTACTTTTAAGTTACCTTCTAGACCTACAATTCTTTCCCACTCAATGTCACTATATGAAAAGTACCATATGGGATGTTATCAGAGATAGAAAGATGTCCAAGATTCAGTTCCTGACCTTGCTAATAAACCAATAGAGAAGATAAGAGATGTTCAGGCAGGGTTTTGATAAGTTCCATATACACAAAGGCAACAACATAGGGATATATTGGTTTCAAATGGAGTTCTTACAGTATTTTCAGTTGTTAATATTCTGTTTTCATTCCTCATCATTGAAAACTGCATATCACTAAGATCTGTTTTCAAAAGGACCTACAGAGGAAAAATGCACAATTGTTTTTTAAATGTATTAGCATTTCAAACTTAGAAGTTAAATCAATTCTTTATCGAGTTCCTATAGTACTAAAGGTCCTTGGAAGATAACAAAAAGTAAGAAACAAGATTCTTGCCCTCAAGAAAATTAAATCTAATCAGGGAGTCCTAAACATATTAAAAGTTAAGTAGCAATAAAATTTATGATTTAGATAAATTATTCATTATAACTTATTACTAAGATAATGCAATACAACTGAAGATATATTCAAAAGTAAATACAGGATTAATTATTAGGAATAGAGATAGTAAGTATAAAAAACTTTTTAAAGAACTTTAAAGAGCAATAAAACATTATTTGGAGTGGTCAGAGATCAGATGGAATAGACATAATATCTGAGCTGAACCTGCAAGGGTAGGTAGGATTTTGTAGGCAAAAGAAGAATGAAGATGGGAATTTTGGGCAGGGAAAAATGCTTATCAAAAATAACTGGAAAAGTACAAGCTAGAGTTAACCAATTTGGTTAGAAACGTGTAGAAAGAAATAAGATTAGAAAGCTATGTAGAGGTTCTATGGAAAGTTCCAATTTTTGTCAAGGGAACTACCATCCTTTCAATCGCACAGGTTTATAACTTCTGAATTGTCCTCAGTCCTCATTCTCCACATCTCCCATCAATTGCTAAATCGTGTGTTTACCTCCACCTCTATCAAATCTGTCCCTTCTCACAACTCATACAACCACTGTATCAATTCAGGTCTTCATCATCTCTCACCTACTTATTGCCTGTCTCCACTTCAATACTCTAACCACAAAGTTGCCAAAGTGAGTTTAAGCACAAATCTGATCATGTCATTTCACTACTCAATAAATCCAAGTGACTCCTATTGTTTCCCAGATAAAATGAAAACAGTTTGATTTTTTTAAGTCCTTCACATCCTAGCCTCAACATATCTTTACAGCCTTATATTATTACTCCCCTTCTACTCTATAGTCCAGCCAAACTGGACTTCTCTCTGTTCCTAACAGATGACACTCTTTCATCTCCATGTCTAATTCCTGTCTTTGTATTGACCATCCTCCATGCCAGATACTATGCTAAAGCACTAAAGATATATATAACAAGCAAATCTCTGTCCTCAAGGAGCCTCTATTCTACTAAGACTATACATATATGAATATAGTGATTATTTATTTGATGTGATTACTTATGAGATGACATAGCATGAAGATGAAGGTAGAGTACCCTGATGTGTCTATATCCTGACTATAATGTTCCTGGGAGTTTTCTTTTTTGCAGGTGACCAGTAATTTCTATTTTCACTTTGTCTTCTGGTTCTAAGAGGTCTTGGCAATTTTATGTGAAGAGAGGTACACATGTAGGATGACTGTTGTGTAGCACAAAGAAAAGGCAGAATAGATACCTCTAACCTCTTATCTTACTCTTCTCCAAGAAAGACTTCAATTTTTTTTATTAAAACCCTTACCTTCCATCTTGGAGCCAATACTGCATATTGGCTACAAGACAGAAGAGTGGTGAGGGCTAGGCAATGGGGGTTAAGTGAATTGCCCAGGGTCACACAACTGGGAAGTGTCTGAGGCCAAATTTGAACCTAGAACCTCCCGTCTCTAGGCCTGGCTCTCAATCCACTGAGTTACCCAGCTGCCCCCAATACTTCAATTTTTGCCAGGAGAAGAAGCACTAAGTTGGAGCCAGAAGCTGCCACTCTGCTCTCCTCAGAGGGAAAAGGGATTTCAGTCTATAATTATATCTATCTGCTCCCTTAAATATTATTAGTCTAGAAATGTGGTCAAATTCAATCTAACTTCTGATCACTGTGTCACTATTGTAATAAAGAAATAGCATTTTTAAGTATAGTTAGAGAAAAGTTATGCAAAGCAGGAGGGATGAGCAGAACATTCTGGGAGCCTTGGAACTCTGCAAGTAAGACTCAAGGGTCTGGGTCTGTTGGTTGCTGCCACTGGAGAGGAAGCAGGTGTGTCTGTACTCCTAAAATACCATCCCATTTACTGTGTGGCCTGGAGCTTGGTTTATATTTGGAAGGTGGACTTCTAAGTGTGGACAGCTCTTGGTTGAAGATCCATTTTGGAATTACTGGCTGGTTTTCATTTGGGACCTTAGCCAGTTGAGATCACTGCTGGAGGGACAAGGACCCAAGGAGTGAGATCCCATCCTGCTTGGATCTAGTTAGTGTTAGAGTAGTGATCCATTTCCCTTGTTTCTGATCCATAGTTAACCCCAATTAAGAAAATCCCTGTTTACCCATCTCTCTAACCTCTTTAATAAATTATTGTTTCCTGCTTCTTGTCTGTTCTCCTTAACCCTAGAAGTACCTTGGTTACGTTACATAAGGTGTTATTGTAATTCCCCAGCTGACTGGAGTCTGGCTCACTGCTTAACTGATTTAACTGCCATTCCTCCATATAGGTGTTCCTCATTATACCCAACTCCTGTGTTTGTGGGTGTAAAGGTGATTCCCCATTGGAATTTGTTCTTAGTCAGTTATCCCTTTCCCAAGCAGTCTTCCTTTTCCCCTTTCTCTAAGCCCCAGTGAACTCAGTGTTTAATATTTACCCATAAAACTATTGGAGTGAAGCAGGACCCTAAATTTTATATACAAATATTCACCCTTTTCCACCAGAGTTCTACAATGAAGATACAAATTAAATAGCCAAGAAACCCATTTATCCAAATAGAAAAAAAAAAACAGAAATCAAAAAAGGTATACATAGGAGGATATATACTAGGCAATATAGAGTAAAGGAGTTTCTCCTATTGAGAGCAAGATAACTCAGATTAACCAGGAGAGCCCCATATCTCACCCAAGGAAAAGTTCCCTGAACTCAAGCTCGGGACAGAGACATGATGAAGATGGTTGGCTCCTCTCATGTCTTCCCAGAGTATTTTTCTTCATCAACCTGTTAGCTTCATCCATCTTTCCTTTTAAAGGTGGAAGCCAAAAGCTCCTAAAGTCATTTCAGGGCCCAAAGCAACTTGAAGCTTGAAGAGAACTTGAAGAAGACTCTCATTCACCAACTCCACTCTACCCCCTCATACAAATCTGAGCATTCATATCCACCAATGAGGACTTTGAGACTGAGGTTACATAAGATTGAAATGTTTAGAATCTTTTTCTGGCCAGGATTTTCAGAGAATCCAGTGACTCTTAAATTGTCTTTCCTTAATATGTTTCTAGGTCATTTCTGCTAAGAGATGCCTTATTTTTTTTTTTAGTCTTTAATTGTTTTTATTTTTCTAGTCTTATGAAGTCATTAGTTTCATGAAGACCATGATTTGGTCTGTCCCATTTTTCAGAGAATTTATTACTTAGCCAAAGGTTTATATTGCTTTTACTGTTAATTCTCTTTCTTCCATGGTTCTCATTTCTTTTCCAATTTTTTCCTCAAGCACTCTCATTTCATTAATAGAAAATTATTTAACTCTTTAAAAAATGTATTTCATCGCTTCCAGGAGTTCTAGTTGAATTTGTTCCCAAATTGGTGCTTTTTTTTTGAGAATTTCCTTCTAGAGGTTTTGGACTCATTCTTTTCTGAGTGTGTTTTGAAGCATCTGTCACCTTAAGTTTTTTCATGGCACAATTTTTTTTTGGCTTGTGCAATCCTACAGTCTACTTCCTGACTTCAGACTCAATGTTAAGACTGAGTTCTGTGTATTCCTGAAGGAAGTAGTACTGCTGAAGGCATTGATCCTTTTTATTTTCTTAGAGTAATGAATATTCTATTATTCTAGGATTTCAGGGAAAACTCAGACTGGGGACATAAAAGTTTTTTGTGCCCCCCAAGTGGTCTGATCCAAAGCAAAGTCTAGATGCTGACCCCATAGTCAGTACTTTACAAGTTTTTCACCTGCTTTTGAGTCTGAGCAACAGGTCTATAGATTGCCCTATGTGGAGTTTCAGTAGAAAGCTGCTAAACTCAATCACTTTCAGCCAGCAGACTCTGCTGGCCTAGGATTCTTGCCCTGATTATTCCTATTTGGACTTCTTCGGGCTGAGCTGGAAATTCAAACTAAGAATCTATTCTGCTCCAGAGGCGTCTACGATCTGTTTCTGGCCTTGTGATAGTGTTGTTTTTCAACCTTCATTTTTTTAAAAACCCTTACCTTCTGTCCTAAATTAGATATAAGTTCAAAGGCAAAATAGTAGAAAGGGCTAGGCAATGGGGATAAAGTGGCTTGCCTGGGGTTGCACAGCTAGGAAGTGTCTGAGTCAGATTTGAACCCAGGACCTCCCATCTTAGGCCTGGCTTTCTGTCCTGAGCTACCTGGCTGCCCCTTCAAATTTCATTTTTTGAAAAGACCAATGACATTCTGACATTGGGGTCAGGACATAGTATGTTTGACTGTGGCTAATCATTCCAATACAAGTTCAGAAGGCTCTATCCCAGATCGAGCACAAATAGTGCACTGAACATTTGGGATGGAGACGTCTCTAGATCTGTGCATTTCACATTTCCTTTGTGCTAATGAGGTTCTTCTTTGCTCATGAGGTAGAGCATATTCTTTGATATGCCTGTATCTCCCATGTCTCACAACTGATTCTAAAGTTCTTCAGAGCAACCTTGAGAGTGTTCTTATACTACTTCTTCTAACCGCCATGTGAGCACCTGCCTTGGTGTAAGTTCTTGAGTTTGGCATTTGGGCTACATGACCAGTCCATCAAGTTTTATTCTCCTTAGCAGACTTTGAATGTTTCACAGTTCAGTTTGAGAGAGGACCTCAGTGTCTTGTACCTTATCTTGCCAGGTAATCTTCAAAATCTTTCTAAGAGAATTCAAATGGAAGTAGCTCAGTTTTCTAACATGGCACTGGTAGACTGTCCAAGTTTCACAGGCATACCACAGTGAAGTCAGCACAACAGCTCTGTAGACTCAATTTGATAAGAAACCTAATAACCCTTCTCTCCCACACTTTCTTTCAGACTCCCAAATGCTGGCCTTAGTCTAGCAGTGCATGCATCAACCTTACCTTTGATGTGGACATCCCTGGAAAGTATAGACCTTGATTCAAAAGGGCTTTTTACAAGTTATAAGCCAGGAAGACCTTGGTTCAAATACAGTCTCTAATAGTTACCAGCAATAAAAGTAGTTCTTGTCCCTGATTTATTAACTAATTTTCCATACACTGTTTAAGAGAAAATTTAATGGTTGCGGCTCTGAAGTTTTATGTAAAAATGATCTGAATGCCTGTGGTCCTAGAGTTTCACATAAAAAGGATTGGAATGATTGTGGCTATGAAGCCTCAGAGTGATGTTTCCATTTAGGAGTATAATTCCATGGTCCAGTCAGTTGGTTGGGTAAAGGGAGAAAAGAGAGAAATGTGAAGCACAAAAATTAAGTTAAAGGAGAAGAAAAAAAGTCAATCTAATATACAAATTGCATTGAAGTAGATCTTATTGGGGGAGGGGAGCAGCCTTCATTGCCCTGGTGGTCTTTTATATTGGGGTTTGAATACATCAGATAGATCAAAGAGAAAATTAACAAATAAAAAAAATCCAAAGGGTTTGGCAATTAGATGACTTTAGGGAATGTACTTTCCGTAAGTAAAAGGAGGAGGGATTAGAGTGGAAGCCAAATTACTTGAAGTTAAAGGGACTGAGGATGGTAAGAAAATAAAAGAAGCAGGTATAGACTATTTATTCTAGAAATCTAGCAGTAAAATGTGAAAAAGAAATAGAAGAGGATATGCACTGTAAATATCAAGTGTAGAGCAGGATGGTATGGTATTTTTAAAAATAGGAATAATAAGCATAAGCTTATTAATGACTTTTAAAAATAGTAAAATAGAAACTCAAAACTTAATACAGGGTGTTTCTTTTTACCTGTTTTATTGTATCACCTTCCTGATTGCTAACCGTTATAATTTTGTCTTCACTACCTAGTGCCAGTAAGTTTTCAGAACTCCAACATCCACAGGTTATTCGTTTAGTGTGCTTACCTGAAAAATAAATAACTTTATGCACCAAAAATAGGCTATAATGCTTCCCCCAAGATCTACAACCACCTTATAGGGGAAGTCTTTTTGTATTTAACACTTTAATTCCTTAAATGAGCTTCAAAATTCCTCTTTCTAATGAAGAGTGTTACAACGAAGTCCTAATGTTTGCAAAGTAGGACTATTAAATTATTAATTATTAAAATATTTATCTATTAAAATACTAAATAATTTGATAATTTATTAAAGTATTAAAGACTAGATAAAAAAAAGCTTCATGATACTACATATAGACAATATTACTATAGAAAAATATATATAATGGGATTGGGGGGTTTTGTTACTTTTTAAATCATTATTGAATTTACATTTAAGAAAATCAATAGTCTAGCACTACATACCAAGTACAGGAATTTTGCGAGAAGTCTGATGGTTATATATAAATAAGTTTCCCTTAACTGTTCCAATAGCAAGTAAGGCTCCAACTTTTGACCAGAGCAGGAAGGACATCTGATCCCTGGAATTTAAATTTTTTTCACATTATATTAATATTCTTATGTATCTATCATAGCTACACATTATAAATATATCTATTTGTTAACCTAAGTATGCATAAGCAAAGGCACAGAATGTTAGGACTAGGAAGAACCTTAAACATTACTAGTCTGACCTCCTTATTTTACCCATGAATAAATGGAAACCCAGAGCAATTAACCCTGGACTTAACTAAGGTCACATGCATAATGAGTCTACTACTCACTACAAATAAAGTTGTAGACAAGTTACTAATGATTTCTTACTTGCCAAATCTAATGGCTTTTTCTCATTCCTCATCCTTCTTGACCTCTCTATAGCATCTGACACTATTGATCACCTTCTACTGAATACCCATTCCACATTTCATGACACTGCTTTCTTTGTCTCTTAGTCCTTCTCCTTACTTGGCTGACTGCTCCTTTTCCATCTCTTTTGCTGAATCTTTATCTTTGTCATGTCCCTTCAGCATAGATGATCCCCAAAGCTCTGTCCTAGTCCCTTCTTCTCTTTTCCCTCCATACTATCTAATTTGGTGATCTTATTAACTCAGTTGGATTCAATTATCATCTTTATGCAAATAATAGTTCCCATCACAAATCTCTGAATGTCTACTGGACTTGCAAATTAGATGTCTATAGGTATTTCAAACTCAGCATACACAAAAGAGTCCTTTATCTCTCAACCAAAATTCTCCCCTTTTCTGAACTTTCCTATTACACTCAAGAAAAGCACCACCCTCCCAGTTACCCAGGCATGAAACTTCGGTGTCACCTTCAAATTCTCACCCTCACACATCCAACATATACAATCCTCTGTCAAATCTTTTAGTTTTTACTTGCAAAACATTTTTCATCTCCCGGGGCCAACAAACCCTTCCTGAATGACAAAGTCACAGCAGGGATCCTGAAACTGCACAGCAGATTCCTGGGAGGATGGAAACCCCTCACTCAGATACCCCTGTATGACTCTTCTCTTACTAACACTCCTTATTATTGAAATTACTGTGATCAATATCCCTATTCAGCCCCAGGGAAATACAGAAGAATAGTAAAGGCTATTATTAGAACCCTTACAGGCCCTCTAAAAACTCCTAGGAAAGTCCCATCTTTACATGTAATAATATAGAATTCCCCTAAAATCACTTCATATCAAACCAGCAGATAGTGAGTTAATGTTAAAGATTTTAAAACCCTAACTTAAATCTCTCACTCCCATACACAGGTGCCTGCAAAAACAGGCCAGAACAGTCTACAAGTTTCTCCCCCTCCCTGATCTCTGTTCCGGAATGTTAACGCAAGAAAAGAACAATGGATGAAATATGGGAACTTGCTTTCCGGAAAGCTAGTATACCTCTCCGCACTGGATTGTTTTGATAACCCTGCAGGCTAGCCAAAACTTCAACTCACCTTTGAAAAATATTGAAAAATGTAAGACTGTTATTGAAACAATATTTGGACTGGGTTAGTGTTATTGTATCTTTTGAAATCTGCTAGTGTAGGGAATTAATTATGTAATTGCTTGATTAATTATGTAAGAGCAAAGATAATCATCCCTGACTTGATTGGTCAAAATGTAACTATTGTCTTAAACTGTAATGCATGAATTGCACCTCATGGATGGACGGAAAGTACAATTTCCAGCCCAGTTACTCCATGATGAACATTTCTTGCCAAGCTTTTGCATCCTTTGTATAATGAAAGAAAATAGAATAATTAAGAAATATCAAATGATTTTGTAATTCAGTAGAAGTTAATGTATGACTTAATCCATTATCTCTAAGATATATGGTGAGAATGAAAATCATGCCAACATGTATGTAATCTTAAGAGAAGGGTATAAAAAATAAAGCCAGCCCAAGGCTGCCAGAAACAGTCTTTGGGATACATGATTGAAATGCAGACTGTCTTATCTGCCGACACTGTCACACCACCTTGAGCCTCTAGACTTGTGGGGAGCGGACTCCCTGTATTCATATATGTCCCTTTCTTTCTTTCTTTTTTTAAACCCTTAACTTCTGTGTATTGCCTCATAGGTGGAAGAGTGGTAAGGGTGGGCAATGGGGGTCAAGTGACTTGCCCAGCGTCACACAGCTGGGAAGTGTCTGAGGCCAGATTTGAACTTAGGACCTCCCATCTCTAGGCCTGACTCTCAATCCACTGAGCTACCCAGCTGCCCCTGTCCCTTTCTTTCTAATCAAAAAGCCACTACATTTGTTCAAACTCTCATCACCTCTCACCCACACTAATAACCTTCCACTTGGACTTTCTACCTCAGTGGTCTCTCTACCATTGGAGTGGAAAGATTACCACATTCCAATCTATCTTCCACATAACTGTCAAAGTGAATTTGTAGTATGTGATTGTAATGGAATATTATTACACCATAAGAAATGCCAAACAAGATGATCATGAAAAAATGTCATGTCAATGAAGGTAAGGGTTTATTTTTAAAAATACATACATACACACAACACTAGGGAGAAGAAATCTATTTCCCAATTATTCTATTATTGAAATTTTTTAATTGTATAGGAATCTTTCCTTTCATAGAGTAAAAAACAATTTCCCTGTAGTTTCCATTCACTATTCCTAGTTCTGCCTTATGAAGCTAAATAGAAAAAGCATAATTCTTCCTTCAGTATTCTTATATTTCAATTGTCCAAAGGCATAATATTCACCAAAAATATTTTCTCCAGCCTAAAAATCCCAAATTGGGTTTAGTAACTGATTTCTATTCCAATCATAAATTCCACTCAAGTTTAAGTGATTCTATAAGATTGAATTTACCCCCTTGCATTAAGCTGTCCAGGTCCCTATAATGACTGTCCATACTTCATACATGGGGTTATAGCCATCTAAACCCCTTTGGATTTTGGTTTGAGTGATCTTTTTGATAGAATTTTCCTCTTTTCATTTTTCACTATTTTAAATTCATGATAAATATCAACAACATAAATATTCACATACAAATAGGAGCAAAACAAAGATTAAACAGTAATTTTCCTTTATACAGCTAATTTTAGAGTATATTAAATATGCAAGTAATAAGATATTCCTGCCTGTATCCCTTTTTAAGCTTTTTTTTGGTATTATTTTATGTATTTTTTATTTTTAATTTTTAAAATTTTTTCCATGATTCCATGATTCTTATTGTCTCCCTCCCCTCTTTCTTCCACCTTCCCAGAGCTGACAAGCAATTCCACTGGATTATATATATATATATTATCACTCAAAACCTGTTTCCATATTATTCATTTTTGTAATAGAGTAATCTTTTAAAACCAAAACCTCAAATCATATACTCATATAAGCAAGTGATAAATTCTTTAATGTATTTTTAAATGTTTAATGTGACCTAATTTACTGAGACTAATTCCTCAAATTATGCAGGTAATAAACCAGGCATGCATGCTTTCTCACTCTGTGAAATTTATGTATTTCCTTTAATAAACTCACCACAGAAGGTCCACCCAACATTTGTGGAGTATTCCTTGAATCTTCCTGACATTAAAATGATAGTGAAAGAGAAAGTGAGCTGCCTATTAGTTATTTATGGTTCTTAAAAATATGACCAGGTTATCTTCTTTGCAAACGCATTTATCTTCAATAGCATCCTTTATATTTCTTCTCTTGCCACTAGCCATTGCAAATATTTATTTAGTTTTATTGATGTTCTTAGAATTTATAATACCCTTTTATATTCCCCATACTCAGTGAGTTTTCACCTATAATGGAGGTTCTTAACATTTTTGTGTCATGAACCTACTGAAGCTATTGGTCTCCACCTCAGAATACTCTTTAAAATGCATATAAATACAAAGTTTTACAGAGGAAAACAATTATATTGAAATTTTAACAAGAAAAATTTCCAGACCTTAGGCTGAACCTTTGCCTTAATAAGAAAGAAATAGCAATGCAACACTAACCTATAGAGCAACTTTGACATCATACTGTAACCTCACATTTTTATTTCTATTTCCCCACTCCTGCAGAGAAAAGACCTTTGGTTTTAACAGTGTCTCTTTGATACTGTCTCCTGAACATTACCATTCATTTAAGCTGGCAGTCACATAATCTCAAAGTTGGAAGAAACTTAAGAGTCCATCAAGTCCAACCAATTCCTAAAGAGATAACCTTTCTATAAGAAACTCAACAAAATACCTCTCAAAGAATTTAGATAATTTTAATAAGCCAAAATGTTTCTCTTTCATTTCCATCCTTTTCTCCTAGGTACATATTCTAAAGCCAAGCTGAATAAGTCTAATTCTTCTTCTGCATGACTTATCTTTGAATATCTAGAAACCACTTTCATGATCATAAAATCTTTTCTCTTACCCAGGCTAAGCATTCCTAGTTCCTTCAAGAAATCCTTATTATGGCTTGATCTTAATATTCCTCATCAATCTAATGATACTCCTCTGCAAGATTCTTTTTCTTGCCAGTGACTTTACTAAAATGTGCCACAAAGAACTGAACATAATATTCTCTATGTGATCCTAACAGAGCAGAATATAATGGGATTATGACCACTTTATTCTCTATAAACTATTCTTCTTTTAATGCACCCTAAAATCACATTAACTTTTGGAAGCTACTATATTACATGGTTGATTTATATTTAGAATACAGCATTACATAACTCTCAGGGTTTTTTTAGGCCTAGACAGGCTTTCTCTATTGCATTTTTGTGAAAATAATTTTTAGAATTCACATATAAAACTATATATAATTGAATGAATATTCATTGCTTATGGTTAGTCCACCTGAGTATAAAAAGAAAAAACAATAATGCCTAAATTCATTTATATATTTAGTACTATACCAATAAAAAAAAAAACAACAGCTACTTTGCAGAACCAGATAAAAATAAAAAAATAGTTTTAAAAACAAAAATTCTAGTGTATACTTGGAAATTTTGTACCTTTGAACTACATCTCCCAGCATCCCTTTCCTTTTCATTCCCAAGTTCCATGTTTACATTATTTGTATATAGTTGTGTGTAACCCCGCCCTGGCTCTCTCTGTTTTCCCATGAGTGCTGCTGGGAAAGCTGGTTTTCTTTACTGAGGTTTTTCTTCCCTTACTTCAAGTTATTATAAATAAATCTTATTAAATATAATACTTGGAGTATTTGGATATTAATTTTTAATCTTATAATTGATTCTCAAGAAACATAATGAAAAAAGAGGAATTAAAAAGAAAGGCCAATAACAGATATGAAATCTTATAAAACAAGTATCATTTAAACTGATACTAATGAAAAATAATAGAAAAGGATAGCTAAAAACCAGTCTAGATAAGAATCAAAAACTAGTAAAGTCAATGGTAGTATCACTTTTCCCCAAATGAATCTTCCAAGTTGGATAGTAGTCATTAAATTTAATGACTCTCAAAAATCTCTCCATCATATTTAAAGATACTTTCACCTTTGTTAATTAAATCTAAAGATGGGCAGGGTAGATTTAATATCATTATCACACCTCAGAAAGACAACACACTACCCTGCTGTTTAAACAAAAATGATTTTGTTCCTGAGCAGTCACCAATGTCTTAAGGTTTTTTTTTAAACCTTACCTTCTGTTTTAGAATTGATGCTAATTATCAATTCCAAGGCAGAAGAGTGGTAAGGGATAGGCAATTGGGGTTAAGTGGCTTGCCCTGAATCCCACAAGAAGGAAGTGTCTGAGGCCAGATTTGAGCCCAGAACCTCCTATTTCCAGACCTGGCTCTCTATCCACTGTGCACCTAGGTGCCCTCAATGTCATAAGTTTTTATTTCCTTTATATTTGACTCCATTCTCTTCTCTCTCTTCCATGGATGACTCTTCCCTATTTTAGTGTTTATTTGTAAGGGAAATCATGTTAAATAGCTAAGGCTTTCCTTATAGTGCCAACTTGAATTTGGGAACCACAAATTTTTCTCCTGTCCCTTGGGAAAATGCCTTAAGGGGAGTCCCAGACTGACTTTGCTTCAGACTGAACTATAGGTGGGACTAGTAGACATAACCAAATGTTAAGTACCCTTTTTGTCTTAGAAGCTTCTCCCATTGTCTCAGAGTTCTCTCCCAGGAAGTCGTTCTTTTGGCTGCTCTGACAAGCTGCCCATTTGCCTCAACTGTTTACCACTGGCTCAGTTCCCCTCCTGGAAAAGGATTTATATTTAGTATTTCTTATCTCACCTTGGTGAACTAATTTATTCAGCTGCCTTTGATCAGCAGTCAATAGATTGTTGCCAAAGCTCTTAAGTAAGAAATTAAGCAAAGCTATCAACTAAGAGATCTTAAGCAATAATAATAATATCAGCTAATATGTATAATAGGGCTTCCTAGGATATAGGTACCATTATTGCCTAATTTTACAGATGAAGAAACTGCCTCAAGTCATGTAGCTAATGTCTAAATCTGGACTTAAATTCAGGCCTTCCTGACTCCAGGTCCTGTATTTTATCCACTGGATCACCAAATTCCCATCATTTTTCTCGGCTTCCATTCTCTTCTCTCTCTTCCATGGATGACTCTTCCCTATTTTAGTGTTTTCCACTGCAACTGGGCATGGGTTTGACTTTATTTATTCCTGGACTTGGCTTTAGACTAGGCTTGTCATACAACAGAATGCTAGTTTTCTCAACTGCTTTTGAAGTATAATTAGCAAGTATCTGCCAAAGCGAGATGCTGGACAGAAGCTTCCTTGCACATGCTCCAAGGACACTCTCTACTATTGATATGAGACAAGAAACAACATGTTTTCTCTAATGATATTATATACTCGAACACATCTATACACATTGCCTCTAGGATCAAATACAAAACGCTCCATTGGGTATACAAAGCCCTTTATAAACCAGCGCCTCTTACCTTTCCAGGCTTCTTAAACTTTACACTCTACCTGGCATTTTTCTATGATTGTCTCTCATGCCTTAAGTGCTCTCCCTCAGGAATGTACATGGTATTCAGGAAGCCTATATCTCTGATGTAAGGGCTGGCAGAGCCTTTTTCAGGGCTGTTTTCCTTCTTCAGTGTCTACTTGCCACTTAGTTCTCACCTGTGACTCCATGAAGCTATGGCTCAGGCATCAGCCACACCCCACTTAACTGTCTCAGCAGATAGGGTAAACCAGATTGAGGATAACTGACAGGCCTTACACAGATTGGTGACTTAGAGGAATATCTACTCCAGACATGTATTTCAACCAAAAGGGTGGCTGAGAACAATTTGTTCCTATAGTCATGAAGACAGCTGAAGCAGGTACTGTGGAGTGCTGAGAGCTTGGTAAACATCAAAGAAACCAAGGTCTTCCACTATAACACAAACCATCATCAGCCATGTTGACATTTGTCTGGACAATCACTGGACTACGATGATTCAGGAAGAGAGAAATGTCAAAGACTATGCAAGTCTGCCTCACATCACCAGTGCAAAAGACAACAACACAAACCAACTTTTCTTTATTATTCCTTCCTCCTGGCTTCTTGGCTTCCTTTACTTCTCAGTTAAACTTTTACTTTCTATATAAGAAGCCTTCCTTCCTCTACCCCTCTTGAGTCTAGTACCTTCCTCTGTTCATTATTTCCTATATATTCTGTATATAACTTATTTTGTGTAAATTTGTTTAGACTATGAGCTCCTAAAGGGCAGTATTGTCTTTGGCCTCTTTTTATATCCCTCTCAGCTTAAGTACTGTGCTTTACAAACTTCATAAACTTTGATTAATAACAACAGTCATTTGCTAGTGGAAATAATGCAGCTAGAGTTAACCTCCATACCCCCTCACCCATGCTACCTCTTGGAACTATACTGAAACAAAATGCCATGGAGCACACCTGAAGCAATTTGATTTAATTTTGCTCCCAGGCAGAATGATATAGGACCTAGCTATGGGCCTTTTGGGCAAAGATCCTATAAAAAGATATATCCACAAGTCCTACAGAATGTAAAGGCATGGAGGAAATTGAGATTTGCACTGTTTGTAGAGGGTACTGTCAACTTGGAATCTGAAGACCCAAAGTTTGTCCCTGTTCACCTGGAGGGAAGTCTCAAACTCCCAGTTTCAGACTGAACAATAGACCTTAAAGGAATGGATAATCCTAGTTTTGGTGGAGTTAGTCAACCTAATCAAAGGTTAAGTACCCTTCTGGCCTTAGAATGGTGATGGCAAACCTATGACACATGTGTCAGCACTGACATGTGTAGCTATTTTCAATAACACACAGCATACAGAGAAGCATAGGGCTGCATGCCGAGGATGAAACATTTTCTGTAGTGTAGTGTAGACACTGTGCACTACAGATGGCAATTCTATCTATATTAATTTACCTATTTTGGTTTATTAAATACAGTTATATTTTACAATTATACATTTTTGTTATTTAAACTATAAATATTGTGAAATTATGGTGTTTTTCTCAAAGTGACACACCACCCGAGTTATGCTCGTTTTTTTGCCAATTTTGACACACCATGCTCAAAATCACTGCCTTAGAAGCTTCCCCCATTGTATCCTTTCCAAGAAGACCCACACCTGTGCTGGGACCATCCTTTAAATATCTATTATAATTAGGCCACTCCCTGATGCCCCAAACCCTGGCTATGGTTCCTTTGCCAAGCCTGACTATATCCTGTCAGTGGAGTTTGGACACACCTATTTCCTTGTAGCCATGGTAATGTCAATTAATCATGTTTCCATGTCCTCAGTTCCCCAAAAGATATATGTTCCCCAAATTCTATTGTTCCTCAGAGGATGATCTAGTTCCATTATCCTCTCAGAGATACTGTTGCCAGAGTGGCAGACTCTGTGTGGCAGCCAAATACTGAACACTATCTCTTTCCTGATTTAAGACTTGGTATTTCTGGCTGCTTTAATAGTTCTGTGTTTTTTCCAGGTTAACAGTACTCATATCAACAAGATCAAAAACCAACTCAATTAGTAAAATTTTTTATTATAATATATTTTATCAAGTAACTTCTTAAATCCAAATGCAATGCTTCTATCTCATTCCCTTAATTTACCAATATGGGGCAACTAGATGGCTCTGTAGATAGAGCAACAGGTCTGGGATCAGGAAGACCTAAGATTAAATCTGGCTTCAGACATTTATTAGCTGTGCCCATCCATGCCCTCCCATAAGTTTGCCACAGATGTTCATTCAATATGCTAAAGTCCTTCCTTGGGCTTTTTTGCTATCGCAATACAGAGTATATATGCTATACATCAGGTAGCTATTCATTAATCACTATAATTAAGTGACCTTTTTGGATCATGCATTTCTTTAAAGAAAACCTTTATACCAATTCTCTTACATAAACTTAATTTATAATGCCATGCACCTCTCTTACCCTTTAGAGGTTCCTCAATTTTCATTTAGTATAGCCTTTATTATTTGAACACCATAGTGTTCAAAACTAGAAGCCAATAAAAGTATATTAATTTTTTTTAAGATGGGCTTTTATTTTAAGAGGAAACTTTGGATCTTGAAAATCACTGTCTAATTTTCCTATGACAATTCTGTCCCCTATCCTCCTGTTCAGTTCTGGACTTATGTCAGTCATAGTGTCTGACTAAGATACTCTAAGACAGAAGTAGACAAACTATTGCCTCCTGCCTGTTTTAGGATCAATAAAGTAGTTTCCAAGCATTCTAAGATTAGTCATGTGGAAGAATTAGACTTATTCAGTTTGGCTTTAGAATATGTACCTAAGAGCAATGGTTGGAAATGAACGAGAAACATTTTGGCCTATTAAGTAGCAACCCCTTATGACAATGAGAGTTATCTAAATGGGCACTTCCAAAGTGGGAATTTGTTTTACATAACTATATGAGTTTTTAAAGGGTTTTTTTTTTTAATTTCTCAATGCAGGTCCTGGATGGGGAGTTGGGGTGAAGGGAAGGGATGAGATGAGAGTAGAATAAAAAACAAAACACAAGTAAACAAAAATAAAAACAAACTTCACAAAAAACTCTGACAAGGGTCTAATTACTCAAATATATAAGGAGTTAAATCAATTGTATAAAAAATCAAGCCATTCCCCAATTGATAAATGGGCAAGAGACATGAATAGGCAATTTTCAGGTAAAGAAATCAAAACTATCAATAAGCACATGAGAAAGTGTTCTAAATCTCTAATAATTAGAGAAATGCAAATCAAAACAACTCTGAGGTATCACTTCACACCTAGCAGATTGGCTAAAATGAAAGAAGGGGAGAGTAATGAATGTTGGAGGGGATGTGGCAAAATTGGGACATTAATGCATTGCTGGTGGAGTTGTGAACTGATCCAACCATTCTGGATGGCAATTTGGATCTATGCTCAAAGGGCTATAAAAGAATGCCTACCCTTTGATCCAGCCATACCATTGTTGGGTTTGTACCCCAAAGAGATCATAGATAAACAGACTTGCACGAAAATATTTATAGCTGCGCTTTTTGTGGTGGCCAAAAACTGGAAAAAGAGGGTATGCCCTTCAATTGGGGAATGGCTGAACAAACTGTGGTATATGCTGGTGATGGAATACTATTGTGCTAAAAGGAATAATAAACTGGAGGAATTCCATGTAAATTGGAAAGACCTCCAGGAATTGATGCAGAGTGAAAGGAACAGAGCCAGAAGAACACTGTACACAGAGACTGATATACTATGGTAAAATCAAATGCAATGGACTTCTGTACTAGCAGCAATGCAATGACCCAGGACAATTCTGAGGGATTTATGGAAAAGAATGCTACCCACATTCAGATGAAGAACAGCAGGAGAGGAAACACAGAAGAAAATCAACTGCTTGAATACATGGGATGATGAGGACATGATAGGGGATAGAAAATACCACACCAATGCAACTATCAACAATTTGGAAATAGGTCTTGATTAATGACACATGTTAAAACCAGTGGAAATGCATATCGGCCAGGGAAGGGGGGAAGAAGGGGGTGAAGGGGAAAGTAAGAGCATAAATCTTATAACCATGTTAACTTTTCTAAAATATAAATATTAATAAATGTTTAAAATAAAATAAAATAAAAACAAACTTAAAAATCTTTAAAAAAGAAAGGGAAGGGGGCAGCTGGGTAGCTTAGTGGATTGAGAGCCAGGAGTTCCTAGTTCAAATTTGACCTCAGTCACTTCCTAGTTGTGTAACCCTGGGAAAGTCATTTAACTCCCATTGCCTAGCTCTTACCATTTTTCTGCCTTGGAACCAATACACCAGGGGTCAGCACGTATGGCTTTTTCTGCAGGAGCCATTGAGTCAATTTTTTTTCAGGCACTGTTACAGGAGCGCACACTGTGAGCACTGTGAGCACTGTACGGCTCTCACGAAATTACATTTTAAAAAATGTGGTGTTTATGGCTCTCCCGGCCAAAAAGGTTGCCAACCCCTGCAATACACAGTATTGATTCCAAGACGGAAGGTAAGGGTTTAAAAAAGAAAAAGAAAAAGAAAGAAAGGGAAAAAAGAAACCCAACTACAATAGTAGTTTGAACAATAAGCATTCATTATTCACTTACTTTTTCCTTTGTGGATACTTTAGCCAAACTTTTCTGAATGATTGTGAAGGCTCCTCACAGGTCTGGGATTTAATGCAATTAGTACAATGCCTTTTGCAAATAGGTGCTCAGCATCTATAGCAGGGATTCATTTTTGTGTTGGGGACCCTTTCTCAGAATAATATTTTTAAATGTATAAAGTACATAGGATTAAGGGAAGACAATTATACTGAACTATAGTTATCAAAAAATTTTTATAAAGTTCATAGATCCCAAGAACTGATCTATAGAAAATTCCTTTTCAATCTAGGCTCTGTTCTAAGTTTCCTCCACAACAATGGCAAACATCTCATATCTCATTGTTTTATGTCTTAAACAGTATTAAAAATGAGCATCATTAAACAAAATTATCTGTTGTTTTTACGTTTTAATAAATACTGTATAAGGGGCAGCTGGGTGGCTCAGTCGATTGAGAGCCAGGCCTAGAGATGGGAGGCCCTAGGTTCAAATCTGACCTCAGACACTTCCTAGCTGTGTGACCCTGGGCTTACCCCCCATTCCCTAGCCCTTACTACTCTTCTGCCTTGGAACCAATACACAGTATTGATTCTAAGATAGAAGATAAGGGTTTGAAAAATAAAATAAAATAATACTGTATAATATTATGCCATATTATGTTTAAAACACTGTTGGAGGAGAGCTTTTAAGGTAGCATTTTGCTCTATAAAATCAAATGCTATTTTCAACAAATAATAACACTGTGGAATCTTGTTTTCTCTACATCTTCCAGTAAATTGTGTGACATAATATAATTTGTGAACGTCTACCTCACCAAAAATGTTCTTAATATGTGTAAAGAGACTTCCGGTTAAGATGGCGACAGAGTAAGGAGCAGCTGCTCGATCTCTCCTGACCGAACCACACAGGACCCCTCAAGGGGAAATAAAAACGAGTCCAGAGGAACGAAGGAACCCCACAACAGGGCGCAGCATTGAAGGTACGCAGAATCGGGCATTTCCACACTTTAAAGGGGTGAAACAGCTCTCACTAAAACACGAGAGGAAGAAGCCCCTCCCCCACCCCCCACACCGCACAAGCCGGTAAACAGGACTGGGGCAACCAGATAATCACTGGCAGCCCCTGAGCCGGTACCTGTGCGCTGCAAGACGAGGGACCCCAGGTGGCTGGGACTTTCCCTGAGCGCCCACGTGGGTGAAGGCACCACCTGCGGCCTTTCCCAAGCTCTGAAGGCATCGCCTCAGGTGTGAATAAAGATCTCCAGCCCACGGACTTTCACTACCTTATGCGGGGGTGAAGGCAGGGCCCTAAGAGCAGCAGCACAGGCAAAGGCAGTGCCCTAGGCTTGAATAACGATCTCCAGCCCAGGCTTGGACCTCCAGTGAGGACCCCGTGCAGACCTGAGCGTGGCTGTGGAAGCAGCCCCAAAGACTGCTGAAGGAACCTCCAGCAGAGGGGCAGACCGGGAACTACCAAGAGGCCTGACCCCGAGGACAAGGAGACCAGAGCCCCCCCTCCCCAAGCTTGCAAGGCCCAGGCAGACCCGGAGTGCAAAGACAAAGCGGAAAAGGGGCGGGGCTAACAATGGCCAGCAATAAGGAAGTCCAGAAGAAAAAGACCATCAAGAGAAACTCTGGAACACTCAACAACTTCTACACAGAGAAAATCCAGACAACAGAGGAGGGAAAACAAAAATCCAAACCTCCCCAAAAAAATGAAAGCTGGTCACAAGTTATGGAAGAGTTTAAAAATGAAATGCTGAGGAAGATGGAAGAAATCTGGCAAGAAAATAACAGTTTAAAAGGCAGAATTTCGCAATTGGAAAGTGAGACAAGACAACTGAAGACCAAAAATGACCAGATTGAAAAGGAAAACCAAAACGTTAAAGCCGAAAACCAGTCCTTAAAGGCTAGAATCGAACATTTAGAAACCAATGATCTCTCAAGACAACAAGAACAAATAAAACAAAGTCAAAAGACTGATAAAATAGAAGGAAACATGAAATATCTCAATGAGAGAGTGACAGACCAAGAAAACCGGTCTAGAAGAGATAACTTGAGAATCATTGGTATTCCAGAAAAGGCAGAAATTAATAAAAACATGGACTCCATACTCAAAGAAATTATTCAGCAAAATTGCCCTGAAGTTCTACAACAAGAGGGCAATATAGACATTGAAAGGATCCATAGATCACCCTCTACACTGGACCCAGAAAAGTCAACACCCAGAAATATAATAGCGAAATTGAAGAGCTTTCGAGTCAAAGAAAAAATCTTACAAGAAGCCAGAAAGAGACAATTCAAATATCAAGGAGCACCAATAAGGATCACACAGGATCTGGCAGCCTCAACACTAAAAGAACGCAAGGCTTGGAATACAATATTCAGAAAGGCAAGAGAGCTGGGCCTTCAGCCACGAATCAACTACCCAGCGAAACTAACCATATACTTTCAGGGGAAAGTATGGGCATTCAACAAAATTGAAGAATTCCAAGTTTTTGCACAAAAGAGACCGGGACTAATTGGAAAGTTTGACACTCAACCACAGATATCAAGAGAAAGATGAAAAGGTAAATAAGAAACAGAGGGAAAAGAAAGAAAACTCATAGTCTTTTAAGCTTGACTCTTTAAGGGCATAAATAAGATCTAATTATCTGAATTACTAGGTGGAGAAATGCTATGTATAATTCTCTGTAGTGAACTCTATACACTATTATAATATTCACTATTATAGCAACCAGAAGAATAATTCATAGGGAGAGGACAGGATACTAAATGGTCTAAGATGACATGGGGGGTGGGAAAGAGGGGAGGAATAGTAGGGGACACCAAGAAAAATCCGAGTAAATAAGAAAAATAAGATATTCTATTACACACAAAGAGGGGATGGGAAGGGGAGGGGATAAATACTACCATAAGAAGGAGAGGAAGAGAGCATTAAGAGGTAATAATCAAACCTTACTCTCAGTGTAATCAACCTGTAGAAGGAAGAGTAGCTTTATTATCCATCTGGATAAAAAACTCCATCTAACCCTACTGAGAAAGTCAGAAGGGATAAACCAAAAGGAGCAGGGGAGTGGGGAGGCCAAAAAGGGAGGGAAGAAGAAGGGGGAGGGAATTCATTCGGTCTTTAAAAAAAACAAAAAGAAGGGAACAACAAGGGAGGGGACAGAAAGGGAAGTCAATCAAGGGAGGGGATAAGGGATACTGGCTGAAAGCAAACCACTGGTGTAAAAGAAAATAGTGCAATAAGAAGGAGTGGGTCTAGAGGAGGATACAAAAAATGTCAGTGAATACACAACTAACAATTGTAACTCTGAATGTGAACGGGATGAACTCACTCATAAAACGGAAGCAAATTGCAGAGTGGTTCAGAAACCAAAATCCTACCATAGGTTGTCTACAAGAAACACATATGAGGCGGGCAGACACACACAAGTTCAAGGTTAAGGGTATGAGCAAAATCTTTTGGGCATCAAATGAGAAAAAGAAGGCAGGAGTGGCTATCACATGATCTCTGACAAAGCCAAAGTAAAAATAGATATGATTAAAAAAGACAGGGAAGGTCATTACATCCTGATTAAAGGCAGTATAAACAATGAGGAAATAACACTGCTCAATATATATGCACCAAGTGGTATAGCATCCAAATTCATAAAGGAGAAACTGGCAGAGCTCAAGAAGGAAATAGATAGGAAAACCATAATAGTGGGAGATCTAAATATTCCTCTTTCAGATCTAGATAAATCAAACCAAAAAATAAATAAGAAAGAGGTAAGAGAGATGAATGAAGTCCTAGAAAAATTAGATCTAATGGATATGTGGAGAAAAATAAATAGGGACAAAAAGGAATACACCTTCTTTTCAGCTGCATATGGTACATTTACAAAGATTGACCATGTAATAGGGCATAGAATCATGGCAAACAAATGCAAAAGAGCAGATATAATAAATGTAACCTTCTCAGATCATAATGCGATAAAAATAATAATCAGTAAGGGCTCCTGGACAGGCAAGTCAAAAACCAATTGGAAATTAAACAATATGATTCTTCAAAACCAAATTGTCAAAGAAGAAATCATAGAAACAATCAATAATTTCATTGAAGAGAATGACAATGATGAGACATCCTACCCAACTCTGTGGGATGCAGCCAAGGCAGTACTCAGGGGGAAATTTATATCCTTGAGTGCATATATTAACAAATTAAGGAGGGCAGAGATTAACGAATTGGGCATGCAACTCAAAAAATTAGAAAGCAAACAAATAAAAAACCCCCAGATGAAAACTAAATTAGAAATACTAAAAATTAAGGGAGAAATTAATAAAATTGAAAGTAAAAGAACTATTGAATTAATAAATAAGACTAGAAGCTGGTATTTTGAAAAAACAGATAAAATAGACAAAGTACTAGTCAATCTAATAAGAAAAAGGAAAGAAGAAAACCAAATTGACAGTATTAGAGATGAAAAGGGAGACCTCACCTCTAATGAAGGGGAAATTAAGGCAATCGTTAAGAACTATTTCGCCCAATTATATGGCAACAAATATAACAATTTAGGAGATATGGATGAATATTTACAAAAATATAAATTGCCTAGATTAACAGCAGAAGAAATAGAATACCTAAATAATCCCATATCAGAAATAGAAATTGAACAAGCCATTAAAGAACTCCCTAAGAAAAAATCGCCAGGGCCTGATGGATTCACAAGTGAATTCTATCAGACATTCAAAGAGCAACTAATCCCAATACTATACAAATTATTTGATATGATAAGCAAAGAAGGAGTCCTACCAAATTCATTTTATGACACAAATATGGTACTGATTCCAAAGCCAGGTAGACCAAAAACAGAGAAAGAAAACTATAGACCAATCTCCCTAATGAACATAGATGCAAAAATCTTAAATAGAATATTAGCAAAGAGACTCCAGCAAGTAATTACGAAGGTCATCCACCATGACCAGGTGGGATTTATACCAGGAATGCAAGGATGGTTCAACATTAGGAAAACCATCCACATAATTGACCATATCAACAGTCTAACAAACAAAAATCACATGATCATCTCAATAGATGCTGAAAAAGCCTTTGACAAAATACAGCATCCATTCCTATTGAAAACACTGAAAAGTATAGGAATAGAAGGACCTTTCCTAAAAATAATAAACAGTATATACCTAAAACCATCAACAAATATTATATGCAATGGGGATAAATTAGAAGCCTTCCCAATAAGATCAGGAGTGAAACAAGGATGCCCATTATCACCTCTATTATTTAACATTGTACTAGAAACACTAGCAGTTGCAATTAGAGAAGAAAAAGAAATTGAAGGTATCAAAATAGGCAAGGAGGAGACTAAGTTATCACTCTTTGCAGATGATATGATGGTCTACTTAAAAAATCCTAGAGAATCAACTAAGAAGCTTGTAGAAATAATCAACAACTTTAGCAAAGTTGCAGGATACAAAATAAATGCACATAAATCATCAGCATTTCTATACATTTCTAACACACTAGAGCAGCAAGAAGTAGAAAGAGAAACACCATTTAAAATCACCCTAGACAATATAAAATACTTAGGAATCTATCTACCAAAACAAACACAGCAATTATATGAAAATAACTACAAAACACTTTCCAAACAAATAAAACTGGATCTAAACAATTGGAAAGCCATTGATTGCTCATGGGTAGGTTGAGCTAACATAATAAAAATGACAATTCTACCCAAATTAATTTACCTATTTAGCGCCATACCTATCAAGCTACCAAAAAACTTCTTTACTGAATTAGAAAAAACTATAACAAATTTCATTTGGAATCACAAAAGATCAAGAATATCAAGGGAAATAATGAAAAAAAATGTGAAGGAAGGGGGCCTAGCAGTACCAGATATTAAACTATACTATAAAGCAGCAGTCATCAAAACAATATGGTACTGGCTAAGAGACAGAGAGGAGGATCAGTGGAATAGACTTGGGGTAAATGACATCAGCAAGACAGTGTATGAATATGTGTAAAGATTTGACTCAAAAATTTTTATATAGATGGGAAAGTAAGCATGTGGCTAAGTAGCTATAAATGTCTGTTCAGTCACCTTTTTTTTACTAATGTGGGAAGGGAATTCCCCTCCCTTTTTTGGTATAATTAATTGATTGATGTAATCAATCAGTGTTTGCCCTGTGCAGGGATAGATAGGCCCTCAGAGAAAGGAAGTTGAAACCAACAAGATGAGAAACTGATCCTGCAAACACTGCCCCTCTGGGCAGTGCTAGGCAAATTAAGGAACAATGACTGGTTCCTGAGATGTGACATGGGAGAGCTACTAGGCAGAGAAAACTGCTTATAAGGTGAGACCCAGTGACTGTTCACACACACACACTCTTGCTCTTCTGACTGGAAAATGGACCTGAAGGAGCCTTTGTGGGTAGTGAGCTTAAATCCATCAGAACGGCAATTAGGGAGGCTAGGCAATTCTCTATCTCTTTCTCTCTCTTTACTATCACTACTTTGATGTAATAAAGCTACTTCATAATTTAATTTTTTTTTAAACCCTTAACTTCTGTGTATTGACTTATAGGTGGAAGAGTGGTAAGGGTAGGCAATGGGGGTCAAGTGACTTGCCCAGGGTCACATAGCTGGGAAGTGTCTGAGGCCGGATTTGAACCTAGGACCTCCCATATCTAGGCCTGGCTCTCAATCCACTGAGCTACCCAGCTGCCCCCTTCATAATTTAATTTTAAATATTATAGTAATAATAAAGGATGAGAATATTTTTGCACAACTGAGTATCTTTCCTCCTTTCAGGTACCTTAAATATCAGTTCCTTAATTCCCTCGAAACTGTGTTTCCTCCAGAATGGAAATCCTTCTAGAATTAACTTCTTTATTAATTAAAAAAAAAGTTTATTTCATGACTGATAGACCACTACACACACACACAAAAATTACATAAACAATTCACTTTAACTCACTGATAAAACAATCACATATAATAGTTTATGTTCCTTACCTCATTTATAAAAACCTTTACAAATGCCTCCACCCAATAAGATAATTGCTTTTTTTTTTTTAATTTCTATTTTCTATGATCAGAATTGATTTACTCATTGCTCCGGGTTTATTTTTGCTTACTCCTTCTTAATCATTCATTGAATTTTAATGGTTTCAAATACTGAATTTTTTTTAAGAATCAAATTGGTTTAAAAGAGTTTTTGAAACTTCTAAGTCTATTTATTAATAGCATCAGGGCCCCATAATGTTCATTTCTTCCCAGCTACACGTAAGTCCAAAGAACTATTGAGGTAATCAGCTACTTAAATCTAAAATTCACAAAAACCACAAAACTAGCAATGCTTTCTTTACCAAATCAACATAGATGAATATGAATTCCAAGCAAAGACATTTAACAAAATAAGAAAGGCCATGTACTAAGCATTCTTCTATTCATTTCCAAATGATGTTATCTCTTCATGTGTTTCCCAAGGAATAATCATTTAAGCTGCCAATTAGTCTTTCCAGAAAAATAGGGAAGGTTAGTTACTAGGAAGAATCACATATGTCAGGAATTCTGTATATCTCTTTATGGTATAAAAGAATTTCTGGCTTAACTTTCTTACCACCACCAACATAGACCAGCATGTCCCATAGTTAGCTAAAGTCTGCAAAATCAAGCTTGAAATATCAATTAACTTGCTATCAATTAACTGGAGTTAACAGGCTAGAATCCTATTTTGTCTGACATGGATCTTTCCCTTTTGTCACCTGTTTTTTGATCTGTAAATCATTATCTTCCCAGATTTGCTCTTTGAAATTCCACCGAACCATCTTGTTTATATAACCAAAACCTATATGACATAATTTAAAACTGATGGCTATGGGTTCAGATTTTTTGTTTAGTAATGCCTACATTTTGAGCATAATTAACTAGGGTTTTTCTCCCATCTCCCCATTGTTGATTATATGACCATCAATAGTATATTATCAATTAATACTCAGACAGTTTCTATCAAAATGGAAACACAGTAGGTGATACACAAGTAAGTTTTGAAGAGCCATTTCTTTATTCAAGAACAAGACGAGAACACAGCTTTTATTTCTTTTCCATCTCTTATCTGGGCTTCTCCAACCCATGTTACAGCAGTTAAAAAACTTCCTGGATGGCCTCTTTCATGTCAATTTACATGTACCAATATATTTAATGACTTTGATAGCTTCTGGAGACATCCCTCAATCACACATGGATGCCTTCAAACAAGCAAACCCAGGTTTATGGCACATCTACAAGTACATTCACTCAAAACCACAGTTAATGAGCTCCAATTATATAGCATGTAGGGTACCAACTTCTTACATGTGGGATCCAAAAAAAACCTACCCTGCATCTACTCAAAAAATTTATTTCCTGAGACCATTCTACTGTTTTAACTTTTATTAGTTAATCAGAGGTCATAATTCATTTAAAGCAAAAGGCTGCCTTGCCTTATGAAGGCTTTTGCATAAATTGTAATATTAGTCTAGTAAAAAGAGTTAGGATTAAGACTCTGGAAACCAGTATTCTAGTTCCAGTTCTGCCATTAACTAGCTATGTGACCTTGGGCAGGTCACTTAACTATTCTGGGTTTCAGTACCAGTGAATTAGATGGTTTCTGATACCTTTTCCAACTCTGAGATTCTGAAAAATGTGGAGGCTAATAACATAGATGTCCCTAAGGTTCCATCCAACTCTAAATTTCAATGACCTCAAAAATTTCTGGAACAAAACCATAAAATTAAGGATGTTTGTGAGCAAATACAATTTTAAAACATTCCTTTTTAAATTAATGAATGTTTTCTTACCTCATGCCACTATCCAACTGACTAGTTTTATTTGTATTGGCATCCCACAAATAGATACAGGTAGATTTTTCAGCAATTATTGCTAATGTGTCTCCATCTACATCCCAATCCATAGCAACAGAAGGGCTTTAAAAAATAGAGATGTGAGCATAAATTAAGATTTTTTTTAATCTTGCAAGAAGATGAACAAATGAAATGCTACTGTTGTTTTTGTTATAATTTATCATAATACACCCCAATTGTTAGAGGCTTATTGTCCATAGTAAGCTAATCTTTAATTTGTTCTGATTTACATTACCTTTTTCATGTCTCCCCTTCCCTTCTACCTTTAGTCTGTTACCTTAGCTCAAATTAAGCCAAATTTCCTTTACACCTATCCCAAAAGGTTCAAGAATTTGTTTAAAGTTGACTTCAAATTTTCAACTTGGATAATGATGATTTGTGATCAATGTTCTATTTATTCAATATAAACCAATGGAAAATTTCAATCAATTAAGAGATCAGGTCATGATTAAAAGATTCAGTCACCTTTAGAATATTCTCACATCTTCATTTATTAAAAAAATAAAAGCAGAGATTGTTTTCACTGGAAAAATAAACATCTCATTTGTGTGAATCATGTATCCTGCAATAATTTTCTCATATTGTTAACAGCTGTCATTTACAAAGCTCTTAAAGAGAATGAAAATGTTAGAGGTAGAAAATAGGAGGGGATGTGATCAAGTACACATGTAGAAGTGTTAGCATTGACAAGAAGGGTCACCTCTTTCAGAGACTGAGGAGAAAAAGGAGAGAGTGGGAAATGAAGTCAAAGTTTTGAGATGAAAAAAAATGAGAAGAGAGAGAATTTACATCAAATATCTTCAATTTCTTCGGTAGCAAAGTTAAGGTCTTCAGCTGGGAGGAAGGTGAGGCAGATAAAAAGGGAGATCTTAAAGAGCTTCTAAGAGGCCTGAGATAGGAAATCAATTGAAAATAAAAGAACTGCCTTATTAGATCATATGGTGTCTCCAAATGACACTCAGGAAAATGAAGTGACAACCATGAGTCACAAAATTAGTAAATGTTAGAGCCATGATTTGCAAATACAGAATTCTTTCTGTGAAGCTTAATGTACCTTTCTTTTAAGTTTTCAATATTTATACATTCTATGAAAATTATTTCTGATTACATTTTCATACTTACCCTTGAAGACTAATTTCATTTTTCTTTAGACCATGGCGATCAAAAATTTTTACTGTGTGGTCAGCTCTAAAAATGCAATATTAGATATTTAAGATATAAAATGGTGCACAATTTAAGTAATTTTTTATTGACATGCTGAATGTCTAAATGTAAGTCAAACCAGTCAACTTATGCTTCGCTTTTAATGACTGCTAAAGTAAAATATCCTTTGAACTACTTCAACTTTTATTACTTAATGTTATATACATAGAGGTCAAAGAAAATGGATGACATAGATTATAATTTTTAATATGTTGGTTGTCTTACCCTGTGACTGCAATGTAATTTCCTTGTGCTTTCTGCCATTTGAACTGTACAGGAGCACCAAGCAAAGACTTTTCTAAGAGAATAAACACTTGCTGGGGAGAAAAACATAGAACTGCAAATTATTACTTAATATTATTAAAAACTCAGTGATATGAAAAGGTCCCAAATGCAACAGATTGGCTGTAGGTCATATGGTACTAATTGCTCTCCAAATAAGAGACTGTTGTCCTAACACAGTAAGTTTTTGCCAGATTTCTCAAATGATATTGCACATATCCTAGAATAAGTATTGAAAGTAAAAAGGAATTCAGAATATAGCAGAATTTAAATTAATTCACTTTATTAAGCAACCTGATCACGTTTCTTTCTGATTCACATTTCTCTAGAAAATGTGAAATCAAAACTAAATAACTAAATTTATTACTGATATTTTTACAACCTTACAAGAAAGATAGATATTATTATATGGTTTATATAGATAAGGAAACTGAGATTTAAAGAGGTCAATTGGTTCATCAAAGCCTGACAGTTAAGTGGAAGAATAACTACATATCTGAAATTGCTAAAGAAACATGGAATTAACTGAAAAGCTATAGTGCAATAATATTTTAATCTAAAAATTTTGTAATATGACAGAAAATAATTTTAATGAATAAGTAATATAGTAAGTATATAAGTAATATAGGAACTTAAAAGAAAAATTCTTACAATCAGTACTAAGTATTGGTTCCAAAGCAGAATTAATAGTAAGGAATAGGCAATTAGGCTTAAGTGACTTGGCCAGGATTACATAGCTAGTAAGTGATTGAAGCTACTAGACTTGGCTTTTTATCCACTGAGCCACCTAGGTGCCCCAATATATGAACTTTAAAAATGAATTTAATTCTTTATTTCCCCCTCTCACATCTCTATTTTTCTGTTTTCTTTATAACAAACTCTTGATAAATAGAAAGTTTTAAATGTCAATCAGCATATATTTATTAGGTTGCAGTTATATGTTAAATACTTTATAAGATAGAAGAAATGGATATGTTCAGTCAATATTCACCATTTTGTTATCTCCAATATAGATTATGTAATGTTTGCCCCCACACCTCTTTAGTTAATTCATAAGTGTTACCTTGTCACAAAAATGATCTCCTGGTGAATGTTTCTCCACTAATTCCATTATAATTCTAATCACTTTCAGAATCCTTCATATTCCCCTACCCAAGCTAACTTGCCTGAACTCTTTTTTCCCCTGTAAACTTGTTTTATGCCTTCTTCTGAGATATGCCATATCCCTGAAACAAGCACCTATCCTCCCATAATATTCTCTTATTCAAAATTCTCCTTAGGCAAAATAGTCAAAAATAAATGAGTTAAAATACCCCCTTTTGCTCAAATATTTGTTTAATCACTTTCCATATTTCTACCAAAAAGAAAAAATAAGATAAATAAAAGCCATAAAAATGTTAAAAAGATGCTGGTGTGGCATTTTATACATAATGAACAGATTGTGATATATAACACATCTGTCATAACACCTTCAACACAAAATGTTCTGAATATATTCTGCATAATGTAGAATACATTGTAGGTATTAATACCAACTATAGGAATAACCTAAATAATAGGGCAAAAGAAAAGGTACGTTTTCCTATACAATGACATCAGTGTTATAAATAAATTAGGGCTTGCAAAATTTCATAAATTGCATTATTCTCACACTGACAAAAAGTGAAATCTAGCCACACATTTGTATAGAGTAGAACTATATTGCTAATACTTAATACATAAAAAACAGAGTTTGATGAGATTGGAACTTAACATCTAAAAATGCTACCTAGCCAAAGTTAAAATGTAGAAAACCTGCATATATAATAATTTCTCTGTTAATTTTATCTTTAAAATAAATCTAAGGGATCTCTCAGGGAAAATACAGCAAAGGTATTATACCAATCTAGAGTGGCTAAATGCTATAAATAAATATTATTTTGAAATTATTTTCTAGCTATAATCTGACACATGACTTAGAATTATGCCATGTTACTTTTGTTAAATGGACAGTAACTATGTGGTAACATTTACACTAATAATGCTAATTATAATTTCATATATTATGGAATCTGAGACTAGGAAAAGACCTCTGGGGTAGTCTATCTTAGCCAAATATACAAGTCAAAAATTATCATGTAACCTTAGCTCAAAGATTTTTTATGAAGAGAACCCCACCACCTCCAAGAGAGCCTCTTAGATAGCTCTAGAGCAGTATTGGCTAAGGTTTTCAAGTTTGCATACTCAAACTGCAGCTTCAAGTTGCCAGTGAGCACTGCTCCCCACCCCCACCCCATGCTTGGCTTTACTCCAAGGAAGTGCTTACTTTGGGAGACTGGATAGAGGTTCCAGGCTTGAAAAAATGTCCTCAGTTCCTGGGAAGACGGGGAAGGGAGCAGCTCCCCAAGCTGGCTGGGCATGCATGCCACACTGCTCTAGAGTAACATTTTTGTGTATCCCATTGGCAATCTGGTAAAGTACAGCTGTGTCAAATAAGGGTGCTTAGATAAGAATGTAGGTATAATACAATAATTTCTAAGTAGTGATGAGCATAAATTTTTGAGATATCTTCAATAACTATAATATGATATAAAAATATGCATGATTGTGATGGAGTACTATTGCACTCTAAGAAACGATGAGGGGGATGGTTTCAGGAAAACATGAAAAGACCTGTATAAAATGATGCAAAATAAAGTGAGTGCACAGTAACAGCAATATTGTTATGAGAAGATCAACTGTGAAAGACTTAGCTACTCTGATCAACATGATGATTCAATGGAATCCCAAAGAACTCATGATAAAAAAAATGCAATTCACTGCAGAAAGTAAGCTAATAGAAAAGCAACAGTACAGAAATATATGCTAAGATGAAGGTTAAAGACTAAGTTTTTCCATAAAATGTAATTGAGCAAAATTGACTGTAGAATGATTATTAATTATAAAAGAGGCTGTGCAAGGATTTTCAAAGGCACATTTTACAATACTGAAGACATGATTCCCAGGCTTGCCTATATTATTCCCTTTATATGTGATTTTAAGCAAATCACTTTTACCTTTCTTGCCTTTTCATTGGCAAAAAGTGAGAGCATTAGGTTAATTGACTTCTAAGGTCCCTTCAAGCTCTAACATTTTATGTTTATAAAAATAGCTACACAAAGAATTGGAAAAATGAGGGGATTTCCATCAATTTAAGAATGGATGGAGGGTAGCTGGGTAGCTCAGTGGATTGAGAGCCAAGCCTAGAGATGGAAGGTCCTAGGTTCAAATCTGACCTCAGATACTTCCCAGCTATGTGACCCTGGGCAAGTCAATTGATCCCCATTGCCTACCCTTACCACTCTTCTGCCTTGGAGGCAATATACAGTATTGACTCCAAGATGAAAGGTAAGGGCTTTAAAAAAAAAAATAAATAAACAAATGAACAAACAAACAAACAAAGGAACAAAAAAATAAATAAATGAGAGGCCAAATAAATAAATAAATAAATGATGGATGAACAAATTGTTGTATATGTTGGTGTTAGAATACTATTGGGCTATAAGAAATGATAAGCAAAATGATTTCAGAAAAAGCTGGAAAGATCTGCATAAACTGATGCATAGCAAAATAAACAGAACCAGGATAACACTGTACACAGTAACAGCAATACTGCATGATGATCAACTGTGAATACTTGGCTACTATCAGCAATGCAAATTATCTGGGACAATCCTGAAAGACTCATGGTGGGAATGCTGTCCACCTCCAGAGAAAGAACTGCTGAGTTGGATGGATGTGGATCAAAGCACATGATCTTTCATATCAGTGCATTGTGTATTTATAGTTTTATTTGGGAGGATTGGTTTTTTATGCAGGTGCTCTAACAACAATGACCAATATCGAAATGTGTTTTGTATGATAAAAAAAATAAAAAATAAAAATAGCCACAGCTCCATATATGTGTATATATATGTATGTGTGAGCATGAGATCAGTTTCCTACATCAATAAATGAAGCTAAAAAAGCAAGGTCCCAAAAGAAACTAAAAAACTA
Source organism: Gracilinanus agilis (assembly GCF_016433145.1). Lineage (NCBI taxonomy): Eukaryota > Metazoa > Chordata > Mammalia > Didelphimorphia > Didelphidae > Gracilinanus > Gracilinanus agilis. The sequence continues at coordinate 176,673,580 of NC_058135.1, read as the reverse complement.
AGGTTCTGCCAAAAGATAGAACCCAATATTTAATTTCAATGACCAATCTCCAGCCCAGAGAAGGCATGATGATATACACTTTTCTCCTATTGGTAAAGAAATGGGGGATAAGGAATTTGGCAGGTGCAAGTGCTATCTGTTTCAGATGGCTTCTTCTTTGTTATAACGGAAGATTCAATGTAGTAGGGAGTAAACATTCATATAAAAATAAAAGGTACCAATAAAACAAATATTATAGGAAAAAAAATGTCCCAGTATCCCAGACAGTATTATAGACTATCATACAGAATCATATTTATTATATATATTGTCAATATTTTCTAGGTGGGAATTTGGATGAAACAAAATTTTATTGCTTTTACCAGAAATTTTGATAGAAATTTTCTATTTATTGTTAATTTTGAACTGATTCTTGAATCCACTTATTCTCCTCCTTTCCCTTTTTCTATTGTCATGAACTTATATGCATATCTATTTCTCTTCCCTTATTTCTTTTACTTCTATCTTTAACTAGCCACAAGACACATATGTACTATTGTTACAATTATATAAGAGCTTTATATTGTTTTATTATCTATTTTTAAGTTAATGAATTGGACATTTTATATTATTTCTCTATTTTTAAAAAAATGTGTATGACTTTTTTTCAATGTGCTACTCATTAGTTCTTTATTTCTCAGTATAAATTTTTTAAAAAAGGTTTCCTATCCTTGCTAATTATTTCATGTAATAAACTGATTCTGCAATATATGAAAAACATACACAGTAGCAGTTAAAGCAGCCTCCATTAAAAATGACTTCTTCAAGCTTTGCTCAATTAGAATCTATACTGTGCCTGAGCAAGTCATGTTACCTCTCTGAATCTGTTTCCTCATCTATAAAATGCTGAAGATAAACCAGATAAACACTTAAGGGCCCTTCCAGCTCTGAAACTATGATCCAATTATAAAAGGTCCACTATGTAAAAGAAATCATGCTGGACACTGAGGATATACAAAATGAAAAAAAAAAATAACAGTTTCTGCCCTCAATGAGCAAGCACTAACGGATATAACATGTAGTAAGTGAATAAATAAATACAAAGTAATCTTGGGAGATGGGAAAACAGCATTTTTTGGAATGTGTTATTTGAGGTTAGACTAAATTCTTTAATCCATTTGCTCTTTGAATGAGCTCATTTTCTTGTATCTAATTTTAGGTTTCCTTTTAATATCTAACCCTATTAAGTCTCCATTAAAGAGGAGGTCAGGTTCTTCAAAAAAGCAAAAGGACTGTGCTCTCCCCTGACTTCTATCCTCCCAAGAAACAAGCAAGAACTTAAATTTTGGCAACATCTACCAAAGATTTATACTTGAGCTCAATATTTACAAAAAATATGGTTATTTCAAATTCAACACATCCAAAAGTGGAATCATCTTAATAGCAAAGCATCATACCTCAATAACTGCAAGGAGATTTCAAATATTTCAAGGATCTGTATTTTGCTGGATAACAAAATTTTTAACTATTGTAACAACAATACATATGTATATTGTAACCAGTTAAGGGTAGAAGGTAAAAGAGAAACAGCAGAAATATACAATTCAAGATAACAGAGAAATGAAAAGAGGGAGATTAAGTGTAATTAGGATTCAGTCGACATTTTGCAAATGGGCACTCATTCTACTGACGGAGTTCATTCTCTATAATTTACCAAATGGCATTTGGGATTTAGTGTGCACAAAAGATTCACCACCGTGGAGCCATTAAATTTATCTAGGCTGGTCCTCAGCACAGAAAATACTGTTCTCTCTCTACACTTAGGAGCATGATTTCAAAAGCTGCTTCTAATGTAAACATCTCTCAAGCTAATAACCGTAACTTTGAACTTTCAAATTTCATATTTTCATCATGAACATCTAACATTCATTTTCTATTTCCTCCCATGCCCAATCTCCAAAGAGTCTGATCTGTTTATGGAATGACTGTTAAATGAAGTTATTTTAGAGCAAAAAATTCCCTTAGGAAGAATCATGTGGGGTATAGTGGCACAGTAGAAAAAAAAAGTTATATCTATTGCCAGAAAGACCAGAATTCAAATTCTTCTTTTCTGGATGACCATACCAGAAAAAAACCAAAAAACGATAATAGCGCCTACCTTTTAGGGCTACTGTGATGATAAAATGAGAGGATGTATGAAACTCTTTGCAAACCTAAAAGCGCTCTATTGGAGCTATATACTATTATTTAGTCAATCTGTTGTCAGGTAAGGATTCCTAAAGAGGGAGGTATTTCGGAAGAGCTAGGCACTGGCTGTACTTAACCACCTAATGATAAACGTCAAATACTATGCATCACAGGGAGGAAATTTGAAAAGCACTAAATTCTGTAGATGGGAAAGAATTCACAAATGCCATCGGCCTCGGTGGTACGCGTTCTCTGGCCCCTAGATGCCCCAGGACGGAAGGCCCAGTGAGAAACAGCCCTCCGAGCCCCTCCCTTCTCCACCAGGATTAGCAAGGGAAGGCGGGTGAACGAGCCAGGGGTGGACATGGGCCGACCCACCACCCGCCTCCCTCAGCTGGGTAAGGCGAAGAGGGGTAATGGTCCGCCCCTTCGGCCTTTATTTAACAGTCACTCTGCACCTTCATCTTGCTAGAGATATCAACCGTCACCGCTAGTCCAGAGCCGGAAACACTGCGCAAGCGCAATCCGAAGTTATTGCTACCCGCCTCACCAGAGCGAGCCAAAAACACTGGGCCAATCAATCAAGCCCGTCCCGACGCTCTCGCGCCAGTCTGGTACCGAGATTTCGCTTCAATCACGTGCCCTAAAGCCTAGCTGAGGTCCCAAGACTCGCCCCCAATGTAGGAGGAGGCAGCGTTAGCCTAGCCCCTCTACTTACGTCACTAGTCTTAAATTCACAAGATCTCGCGGAAAATCGCGCTCTCCCGTCCGAGAAACCCCCGTCTCCTCCTGTCTGGCCAACACGGATTGGCTACGCCTTCGGAATCTCCAGGGTGACGGGAAACGCGGCATCCTCCTTTCAGTAGAAGGTGTGCGTCTGCGCAGTGCCTTGATTGGGAGGCAGCTGAAACCTAGAGATGAAGGTAAATAAATAACCCCGAATGTCCCCGGGGGAGGCCGACCAGGATGTCCCATTTTTTCTCACCCTTTAGTCCACTCAGCCACCACTTCGGGTGGCGAGATGTGTCCTCCGCTCCACCTGGTCAAGGAGTGATGGGAAAGGGGGATCAGAGGGTGACAACGGGGCTTAAGATACCTATAAGAAAAAAAGAGAAGGAGCAAAAAAGAGAGAGCCCCCCTCTCCTTTTCCTGATTGCAGGACTCTTGTTTCTGGTACTTCCCCAAATTCGAATCAGAGAGTGAAGAGTAAGCTGCTGAAGCTGCAAGGGAAAGAAGAACCCCGAACATGCAGTGGCAGTATTTAAATTCAAATGCGGCCTCTGCAACTCACTACCTATGTGACCTTGAACTAGTCTCATTACTTCTGTAGGCCTCAGTTCTTCATCTGTCAAATGAGGGGTCTGGATCCTAAGTTCCTTCCCACTCCAGTTCTACTCTCCTATGCGCCTGTTGCTAGATCATCAGTTCTAGGAGAAGGGACTTTGAAATCATAGAGTCCAGTCTTTTCATTTGATCTCTGAGCTTACTCAAGTGAATTGTTGTCTTGATAATGTTCGTGCAGCTACCTAGTGATTTGTGAATTAACTCAATCAGCCTGACGCCAGAAATGTTTAAACAGCAGAATATTACAGAATATTCTTTAAGAATAAGAGAAATCATTGATAACTGGCTTGAATTAAGAATAAACTGAGGGGATGTCAAAAAGATTCCAGTATCTGTTCAGCAGAGCAAATCAGAGAATACTCTGCTAATTATGCATCAGCAAATTTAAGGTAATATTTGCCTTATCGCCTCTTGATGCTGTGAAAGAATTTCATCAGCTAGCACAGTCATAAAATCCCAAGAGACATAAAGGTCATAGGGTCCTGAGTAGCTATCAGTTATCTATATGTGAGTTTCATTTTGTAGGCTTCCCATAAAATTTTAAATTCTCTGAATTAACTGCTGTGTTGACTCAGCCACACAATCCTCTCATTCTTCCCACCTCCAAAATACAAAGTGTTTCCATTATCTTATTTAATTTCCTCAGCATAATCGTTCTTATAAAGATCGATTATCTTCTCTGCACATGTACCCCAGAATCTAAGCCCCTTATTTTTGTAAATGAGAACCTTTATCCCCAGCCTCAGAAACAGCTGATTTGCTTTATGGTTTTTCCACAAGGTTTTGAATAATAGTTTCCTTATCCTTCTGGTAGAGTCAACCAGAAAACAACAAAAACAAGCTATCTTCTATTGTCAGTCCAGAAAAAAAATAAGAAATAATCACTATTTTTGGATTATACACAGTCAAATTTTCCACAATAATATTCCCTTTGTTAACATGAATAACAATAATAAATGACTTTTTATATGTGCTTTAAAGTTAACAAAGCACTTTCTTTTCCAATATAAATATATAATCCTGTGAAGTAGTATTGGTATTATATTTATGCAAAGTATAAGGAAATATGGATAAAGAAACTAAAGTTCAGAAAGATTATGTGACTTGTCCATTATTTCAGAGTAGGTAAGTACCAGGGATGCAGTTTTAGCCCAAGTGTCTCTTGATTCCCAAGTCCAGGATTCTTTTACTGCACTGCAGTTCCTCCCTATATACCACAATAGAAAATTAATAATAATGGCCAAAATGTTTATGTTTATAAAGTATTCTTGGTATCTTTTTGATTTTCACAATAATGCTGTATGATAGGTAACAGATATTATTATCCCAGTATTGGCATAAAAAAAACTAAGCAGAAAGATTAAATGACAAAGTTATAAGCCCAGTAACTTAATTTCAGGCCTAGAATTAGAAGCCAAATAGTCTTACTCCTACTGTTTAAGTATCTTAAGCATTTAACAAAATTAAGAAACATTATATACATTGAGGATATTATTTTCATAGCATGTATTATCAGTATAATTTTAACAACAGTATTCTTATAGTATACTTTTGCAAAGAGTAACAGATTTCCTCTTCCTTCTCCATTGGTTATAATGTTCAATTTTGATCTTTGAAAGAGTACAAGAGGAAGGAAGTGGCAGAGGGGATAGGCCTGGAATTAGGAAGACTTGGGTTCAGCTCTGGCCGGAAAGGAAGGGAAGGAAAGGAGGGAGAAAGGAAGGAAGGACACATGTTGCTACTGGCTAGGCCCATATGAAATCATCTATACTAGCTTCAGGCTTCTTTATCTGTTTTGACACATAGTAAGGTTACCATTTGTTCATTATGCTTAGAAATTGAAATAACTCCCCAGTATTTGAGAAAATTTATACATCTAATAAGTAGTGCCTCCAAGCCACTTATTGTCATTGCTACATTTTAAAATGTCTGAGGGAAAGAGGAAGAAATGAACCTTCATCAAATACACTAGTCCAGAAGGGACAAATGAAGAGTTTGTATACCGTCATATAATGAAGGTAATGTAACTGAAGAAAATGGAGAAAGATTTCAAAAGAAGTATCAGTATCACACAAGTTTGGTTAACTTAATTGTTGACATTTTAAACATAACTTTTAATTCAAAAATTTAATATTATAATACCAAAATATTGTTGTGCCAATGTTTGTTTTAAATCTTCAAAATGCTTAGAATTTTAAAACTTTATATTTCAATATGTTATGAAGTCTCAACTATATTCATATTTCCAAGGTAGTTACCATATATCCAACTTAAAATGAAACTGCCTTATAACAAAGTTCTTTCCTCCAGTAGCTTTCCATGATGAAGTTTAAAGTATACCCGCCTACCTATCTTATACGGATACTACTTGATATGACTAGTGTTCTTAATGACATTATACTGTATGTTTTTCTAATATTATTATTGTATTGCTTTAATATTTTTAATGGATCCTGAAATATACACTTTGAACATTTGAAATTAAGCTTCTATTTGTTTTATCTTTTTTTTTTCCAGAAAGTTTTTACCCTATTAGAAAGGTCTTGGTTTGGTAGTCCACTACAATTTACCTGGCAAAAGACATTAGGAAACTACCTAGCTGTAACAGGGTAAGAAATAAATTGTATCATCAATTGTATCCATAATATAGATTCCAACAGTTCTACAATGTCATGCATTAAACTTTTCAGCCTACGACATAAAGCCCTCTATAAACTAGCCTCTCCTTATTTTTTTCAGTTTTTCATATTTCCCTTCTGGCACACTGTTACAATCAGACTGGACTAGTATCTCTTCTCAGTATACAACCTCTCATCTCTTGGCCCCCTGCCTTTGCATAAATGCTCACTCTTGTCTATAATGCACTCAATCAGTTTTGTCTCCTAGAAGCCTTGTTTTCTTTCAAGGCAAAGATGGGGGTGCCACCTACTACAGAAAATATCTTTGTTCTTCTCTGATACTCTTCTTTTGGAAGTTCCTTAGTATTATTTCATATATGCTTTTTCTTTATTTAAATGTGTACATGTTATATCCCACAATAGAATATGAGCTCCTTGAAGGAAAGAACTGTCTCATCTTTAAACATCTCAGGTTTTTGTGTTCTAATTTTATTTTAGAGCTGATCATACCATAAAAATCTTTGATCGTCATGGTCAAAAAAGAAGTGAAATTAATTTGCCTGGGTAAGTACAAAAAGAGATCCAAAATTTTTTTAGTTTTTTTTGTTCTTTAATGTACTTAATAGTGAATACTAACTAAAATGTTTTCTTACAACTATGATTAAATAGAATTTTATGTCATTCATCTGCTATTTTATGATTAATTCAAACATGATTAAAGTATTAACTGTAAATAAAGAATTAAATGTATTAACATGACAAAGTAAAGTTGTATATGTGAGCATGCAGTTATGAAAAAGCATTTATTACTGTTGAGAAAACACTTTTTGGCAAAGTATCTCCCATCCATACATAAAAATGATTCAAAATTCTTTGAAAGAGAAAACAATAGAAATAACTGTTTAGCAACCCTGTAATCACAAACATTGGGCAAGCTATCAAACAGAGAGATACATATATGCTTGCCAAATATGTTAGTGACAAGTCTAAGTTGAAGAAGAATTCTTTGTGGATAGTGAAATCCTCCTCCCCCCAAATGATCCTCTTTTTGAATACCATTATGCTGACTGCAACATGAGAGAGCACCCTGGAATAAATATGTGATTGCCTAAAGGAATTTGACTTAAATATCCACAAAGGAAAACTGAGTAGATGAAATATTTATTGCCCAAAGAATGGATGACCTTTCAATAACTTATAGAATAAATGAAAGAATGAAGCATTTATTAAATGTTTACTGTGTGTAAAACATTGTGATAAGCACTAGGATTACAAATAGAAAAGTTACAGAGTGTCAGGTCTCAAGGAGCTCACATTCTAATAAGGGAGACCACACATATGGAATTTCAGCTTTAAGTCAAATGACAAGGTTGCATGATCTTTAAGGGTAAAGCAGGAAAACAGATCTTAATTGCTCTTATTCAATATCATTTCCACTGACAAAATCATATCCTACTTTCTAATGTTGAGCTATTTGACATTGCCAAACATTTAGGTACAAGAACTTCCTTTTATGAATCTTCAATAGATAAGATCAGTAATGGGCAAACTTTTTAAAGAGGGGGCCAAAGGAAAGGAAATGCTCATCTGTCAGTCTGTTTCTAAGGCAACTCTTTCAAAGTTTCACTTTGTATTGTATCTTACTCATTATATTGTATCACACTGTATTGTATCTTACTCATTATATTCATCAGATTAAGAATGATGTCCCGCAGCTGGATAGAACATTTCAGGGGGGCCCGCATCTGGCCCGCCAGCCATAGTTTGCCCATCACTGTACAACCTTATGAGCAGTTACCAAGCTGCATCTCCAAAGAGCAGCTTTCTAGGATGGTAACTGTGGACACTGGGTTGGACGCATTGCTATTTCAAAGGCTTTTGAGTCCTAGATGATGGACAGTCTCCATCAGGGTCAAAAGGGAGATAGTGGTCAAGGTGGTAGTGGTGGTTCAACATGCCCAACACTTGGTAATTTCTGTTGCTCCCTGAGGGTTCCCTACTGCTTCAGCTGGCCCTCCTTACTCTGTGAGAAAGCTCATCCATATATGTGTGGGGAGGTATGCATATATATGTGCATATGTAAAGACCGACAACTAGTTTGAGTAGGAAAGCAGGATACATTGCTGTTGAGAAATTGAAAAACTTCTTTAATGAGGCCAAACTTCTCATGAAATCCTGTCTTTTTAATACCAAGATTCTGTCAGTGTAGTATTAGGCAGCAACATAAAATACAACAATCTTTGAAGAATTAAAAATGAATATCTCACCGAGGGCAATAAAAATACTCACAGTGAGTGTAAGCAGGCCATCAATGAATAACTCAGAGGAAAAACTGGAGTAAAAAATGACTTTAAGAAATTGAATGATTGGAAGAGATGAATGACAGATAGGCAGTCAGGGTGCTCCACTAATGTTCTTGAAAGGTCAAGAGATTCAAGGAAGTCTTGTAACACTGTGGAACCGCTGTGACAGATTTATAGGAGGTCACAGACAACTCATCCAAAATGGGCAGCCATGAATGAGCCATGGTCTGCAGTAGCAGCGGGAACTTTATAATCAATGAGACCAGAGATACATTTTGGTGTGAAAGAAAAAACAAAAGTATAAAGTAATAAGCCAAGTTCCAAAACTCACATACCAACATTTTTTTTAACATATCTCCATTTGTGTGTGTTCATTAATTCTTCCATTCAATAAGAATCTACTATCTCTTATGTGTTAGATAAGACAAAAATGAAGCAGTCCCTGTGATCAAGAAAATTCTATTATAGGGAAACAAAATATATGCGTAAGTAAGGAAGATATAAGTGATGAAATATGTCAAAGGAGACTGAGAAGTTGTCACAACTAAGACTTCAGTGTCACAAAAACCCAGAGAAGAAAAAGCATCCAGCTGGAGAGGATGTTCAACAATGTCAAGTGCTATAGAAAACACAGACTGAGAAAAGTCCATTTAGTTTTCTAATGAACAGATCTTGGCAACTTTAGAAGAACTTTAGAAGTTTCAGTTGAGAAACCAGATTGAACAGGGTTTTACACCAAATGAGAGGAGAGAAAGTTTAGGCAATCAGTCTAAATAGCTTTTTCAAGAAATCTGGCTAAGAAAAGAAAGACAAAGGTCAGCAGTTGGAGTAAGGCAGGGTCTAATGAGGGTTTTTAAGGATGAGGGAGACTTAATCATGATTATTAGAAACATGGAAGAAAACACTAGATAACAAGAGACTGAAGATTGTGGAAAGAAGGATGATGATCATAGAGACCATCTGCTACAGAAAATAGGAGGGTATAGAATCAATTACAAGTAGAAGGGTTGATCTTAGATGGGAGAAGGGCTCTTTTTTTTATCAGAATCTGGTCCAAAGAAGGAGATAGAGGCAATATTATGGGACTGAGAGATGAGAAGGGTAGAGGTGGAAGCTCACAGTGAATGACTTCTATTTTCTCAATAGAAGTATGAAATGTGATCTTCACCTGAGGGGTGCTATGGGAACCTCATGGAGAGAAGAGGTATGGTACAGCTTATAGAGAGGGGAATGGGAAAGAGAATCAGTTGGGATTGAATGAAAAGAAAAACTGATTTCAGCAAGATTAAATAAGATAAATGTAGAGTAGAACCAGCACAGTTGCATGAGTTCTTCCAGTTTCATTCAGCAGACCATGAGGAAGATTATAGGAAACTGGTGAAAGCAGTAATCCAGGATTGGGACTGGCAGTGAAAGAGCAAGAGTAGGAAAGATTGCAGTAAATGGGAGACTAGAGAATCATTCCTGTACAGTTAAACTGGTGAATCAAAAGATTGAGCTTGGGAAAGGAAGAGACCATGACCAGAACAGAAATGATTGGTCATAAGGGCTTAGTTTTAGAGTTGGAAGAGATCTGGAAGGTCATCTATTCCAGCTCTGCTCTTTTCACAGATGAAGAAATTAAGGTCCCTTAAAATCCTTTGTTTCCTTCAAAACTGCTAAAATACAATTTTTCTTCCTATAATATTTCCTGATCCTCTCTTCAACTGCTAGTATTCTCCCTAATCTACATATTTTATATTTTAAAGTATATGTATATGCATATATTTTATTATATATGTAGAGTGTACATTTTGTCTCCCTCAATAAAAATGTAAGCTCCTTAAGGGCAAAGATTATTTCAGTTTTTTGCATTATCAACCCTACACACTGCCCAATAGTAGATTTGTTTGTTTTTTAAAACCTTACCTTTTGTCTTTGAATCAATTCTAAGTATAGATTTCAAAGCAGAAGAGCAGTAAGGGTTAGGTAATTGGGGTTAAATGATTCGCTCAGGTTCACACAGCTAGGAAGTGTCTGAGGCCAAATTTGAACCCAGGACTTCTGAACTTCAGGCCTGCCTCTCTATCCACTGAGCCACCTAATTGCCCCTAGAGTAGGTTCTTTAAAAGGTTGTTGATTGGCCTAATATGGATTAATGAAAGATATATACTTTATATATTTTCTCCAAATCTTGAGAGTTGTTTTAAAATTCTAATCATGACACACATTTTAACAGTATGGAGTTTTTTTTAATATGCAATTTTTCTTTTAGATGTTAACTAAAAGATATGTATGTACACACACATATACATACATATATATTAACATATATGTTAATATGTTCCTTAAAACAGAAAATCCTGAAATGACAGCTGAACAATCACATAAGAAAAGGAACATATCCAAATTAGTTAAATATACATAGAATAATTATAAACCATAAAAGTAAAGCGTAATATATAACTAGATCCTGATTAATATGTACAATAAATTCCCTGAAGTGGGCAATATATTCAAATTTGTACTTTTTGAAGTTATAGTTATGTAAAATTTGGTAATCGATTATAGTTCAATGGAAATATACAATGCAAATTTGTATAATATGACCACTTCGGAGAATTTATTATTCTCACTAATCATTATTTGGGTCCTAGCTTTCTTAAATAGAGCAATTCTCTCTCTCTCTCTCTCTCTTTTTATTTTGCAGATACCCTGACAAAATCATTTTCCATTTCCAAAATTTAAACTATAAATAATATTTCTCACTAGCTATTGCAGATTTTTTATCTGTAATTATTGCTATTGTTTTAGCTGTCCCCCTTAGACTCAGTATTTTTCTGATAGTCCTTTCTTGTTAATATTATTATCAGTATTTTCATTTCCTTCCTGAAAATCTGAATTGGAATTTTTTTTCTTCAGAGCTACCTTGACTCATTTTTAGAGTTGGAGATCAAAGTGGTTATAAGTACAATCTAATTATATAGTTCAAGGATAAAACATGGCTAATAGAATAGAACATTTCTCACATTTTTGCCCTTCTCTATATTCACATTGCTCCTGCAGGTCTTCATTACCTCTCACCCAAACCACTTTTAATCTCCCAACTGGTCTCCTTGCCTTCAGTCTTCTGACTTCCATATTCCGGAACAACAAAAATAATCTTCATCAGACACAGACTAACCTCATTGTTCCTTTCTTCTAAAACTTTCACTGGCTTCTTTTGGCTACAGGATAAAAATATATATTATTTCCCTCAAATAGACCAGGACTAATGGCTGTTCCCCATCCTCAACATTTCAGCAATTGTCTTTGGGTACTTGCACAAGCTGTCTCCCTTTCTTCTACCTCCTATCCCCATGCCTAGATTGTACTCTTATCCTCATCTTTTCCTTTCAGAATCTTTAGCCTCCTTCAAGGTTCAGCACAGGTGCCAACCCCTCTGGAAATCTTTCCCTGATCCATTTCCTTGGCATTCTCTGCTGCTTCTCCCCAACCCCCACTAGCTAATGTTCCTCCCTCCTTGAATCTTCTCTGTCTGCTTATTGTAACTCAAGTAAAATGGAAATTCCTTGAGGGTAATAATTGCTTTATTTTTACCTTTGCATTCCCAGCAGCTAATACTTGTATTAAGTATTTAGTAAATTTTATTTAACTTATTGAAATGGTATTCCAAAGAAAATTGAACTTTGCTGTCTCATAAGGACATTGTATGAGAGAGAGCTTTTTTTCTCATAAAGAAAAAGTTTTACCTTTGCAAAAGGACTTATTCTCCAGGCTGAATACTGTGTTAGTGAAAATTTGGGGTCCTTGGTCTTAATATCAAGATCCATGATATAAATTTCCTGTGGACATTTAGAGGACTTGAAAACTACATTTCCCATGATTCCTTTTGTGTAATCCAGGTGGGCAGGAAGTGTGACTACGTAGACAAAGGTATAAAGTCTCAGAACTTGATTGAGACGCTTTTTTTTCCTGCAGAACAAGCCAGGTGGGCAGAGGTAATGGTGGGGCATTTGAATTAGATCTTAGCAGGCACGTGGCCTTCTTAATTACCAATATGGCTTTAAATAAACTATTACATATTTTGAATATATCTATCTATATCAATATTATTCCTAACAATTCCTACAAATATATAGGTTTTTAGATTTAAAACTTTACAGACAATTTATTCTCTTTCTCTAGTTATGTTTATTGTTAATCATTTGTTTTCCTTTTTTAAAAAAAGCAACTGTGTTGCTATGGATTGGGATAAAGAAGGAGATACCCTAGCAGTGATTGCTGAGAAATCTAGTTTCATTTATTTGTGGGATGCCAATACCAATAAAATTAGCCAGTTGGACAGTGGCATGAGGTAAGGACAACTTTTTGTTCTAAAAAGTTTTACTTAAAGAGTTTGTAATTATTTCTGATTTTGACTTTGACAGTATCATATTTTAAGTACTTTATGTGTGGATATTGGCTATATTTTTCCCCAAGTTAACTTTTCCTCTTCATTTTTTATGTACTTTTGGGGGATAAGAATATAACTTAAACAGAACACTTCATATTATGACAGTTCTTTGGTTGGTTGGTTTTCCTAAATTATTTTCTTGTAGGGAGCGATCAGTGGCGAAAGGGAAAAACTGTCAAGAAATAATCACAGTCTAAAATATTTTTAAGGAAAAAAAAAAAAAATTTTTTTAAATGTTTTAAAAAAATATGTAGGGGCTTCCAGGTTAAGATGGCAGCAGAGTAAGAAGCAGCTCTTAACCTCTCCTGACCGAAACACACAAAACTCCTCAAGGGGACATAAAAAAAGTCCAAACGAACGGAGGAACCCCACAACAGGGCACAGCGTGGAAGGTACGTGGAATCGAGACATTTCCAGGCTAAAAAGGGCTCTCACTCACTCAATCGCGAGCTGAGCAACCGCCCCACCCCCACCCCCTCCACACTCACCTATAGCTCCGAACCCAGCTAAAAAGAAATAGAGCAAGTTTGGGGCACCCATCGAGTCATCAGCAGCTCCGGGACCTGTTCCTGACAGCAGCAAGACTTAGGACCCCATTAAGTCAAAAAAAGCACGCAAAATCTGAGCGCGCGCGCCGGAGCAGGACGCTGGGCGCGCAGAGCGCCGGCTGAGTAGAGGCGTGGGTGGAGGCAGAACTAAGCCTAAGTGGGGAACCAGTGCAGACGGGTATACGACTGTGGAAGCAGCGCCCTGAGACTTGTAAAGAAACCTCCAGCAGAGGATCAAGCAAGAGGGCCCACCAGGGGGCTTGACCTTGGAAAAAACCAGAATTCAGACCTCAGGAGCCAATAGATTGGGAACAGACACTGAGCCCGAGGATAAAGCTGAGAAGCTGCTGGGCTAATGATGGCTACTCAGCATCAGGAGGTTCAGAAGAGAAAGAATAATAACAAAAAGAAGAAGTCTTTAACACTCGACAGCTTTTACACAGAGAAAATCCAGACAACCGAGCAAACAGAGGAGGAGAACAAACAAGCATCCGGACCCTCCTCAAATAAGGAAAACTCCTCACAAGCTATGGAAGAGTTCAAAACTGAGATTCTGAGGAAAATGGAAGAGATCTGGCAAGAAAATAACAGTTTAAAAGGTAGAATCTTGCAATTGGAAAGTGAGGCTCAGAAATCAAATGAACTGATAAGCAAATTGAACACCAGAAATGACAAGATTGAAAAGGAATACCAAAAGATTATAGCCGAAAACCAAAAGATTATAGCCGATAACCAGTCCCTAAAGGCTAGAGTCGAGCAATT